>NC_142779.1:1937500-2010000 GCF_988280905.1 Pimephales promelas | reverse complement strand
GTTGTCGGGGGAAAAAATAACTCATGAATGAATGATGCAATTATACAGAGAATCTCAAAGTCCTCCAATCACAACATCACAAAAACCTGTCAGGAAACAAGAAACATAAGAAACAATTGAGTCTTGTTTAATGCATATTCCTGCTCTTATGTGCACAAATCATCAGTGCATGTTATTCCCAACTAAAACTGTTTGCCACAATCTTTAATCAAAATGCAAAAGCATTAGAGAGAGCAGAAACTGCGTTGCAATGATAAGATCTTCATCCTCGCGATCGACAGACTGTCCTCTGCTGCTCAATGCTCATCACAGCAACATTTTATGTGATGGGAATAGATCTAAAAACTTCTCACGATTCGAATCTCGATAGCTGTAATAGTAAAAACACATAATAGCTGTAGTATATGTGTTTGAGAGAGTTTTGCAAAGTAATATGTAAGTATTTCATATGCAAGCATGTCGGCCAATCACAGCAGTGGGCGGCTACACTGAATCCCACACAGACACGCCCCTTCAAACAGAGCGTTCAAATCAGAGGCTAAATTCTTAAGTAAAAGTAAAAGTACAAAATTTTTACTTTTACTTAAGTACAAATAACCAGATAAATATTTACTTTAGTAAAAGTAGAAGTAACACAATGACAACCATACTTAAGTAAAAAGTAAAAAGTATCTGATTTTAAATGTACTTTAAGTATTAAAAGTAAAAGTACTAGCATAACAATTGATTCTCTTAATGTCTATTTTCTAATGATTAATAAAACATTTAATTCTAACTCATTCAACCTAATACTCCTATAATGATGTTCAATAATGGAAGTTGTAGAAATGTAGTGGAGTAGAAAGTATAATAATTGCTGCAAAATGTAATGAAGTAAAAGTAAAAAGTATGTACTATTTATTCTACTTAAGTAAAGTAAAGATACGTGAAAAATGTACTTAATTAAAGTAACAAAGTATTTGTACTTTGTTACATTCCACCACTGATTACAGTATGGTTGGCTCATAAATGTGGAAATAAAGACTCTGGGCCTTATTTTAACGATCTGAAATGCAAGTATCAAGTAACTTTGTGGGCGGATCTTGGAACGGTTGCTATTTAACCGGCGGGATAAATGACTCTTGCGCCCGACGCGAATCTAAAAGGGGTTGGTCTGGAGTAGCTTCATCATTCATAGGTGTGGTTTGGGCGTAACGGAAACAAACCAATAAGAGAGTCATATCGCATTCCCTTTAAGAGCGTGATGAACGAGGTGCGCTTGTTCCACGGCGCAATACTATTATAACGGCGCCGCGCTTCACAATCGGTTCACAGCCGAGGAGATCAGGGCCGTAAAAGAAAGAGAAGTGACATTGGGGATGGGACAAACACACCCAAATTAGCTTCGGTTAAACATGCATATGATAATATGGGTAAATGTGTAAGCTTTATGCCTATTTTTCCCATCGTCATGGAGACAACAATGATTTGTTGTCTCCCATTGTTCATATATGAATGTTTGCGCCAAAGCACGCCTCCTTTTTTGCGATGACCCGCCCAGGGAGCGCAAGGTTATTTTACCTAGTTTACCAACATGCGTCTGTGGAGGGAAAAGCCCGCTTTGCGCGGGTGCAAAACACGAATGATAAATGCGTTGTGTACGAACACTCTCAGAAAAAAAGGTACAAAAGTTGTCACTGGGGCTGTACTTTTGTCCATTTCATGAGCTAATAAGTACATTTTGGGTGCTAATATGTACATTTTAAGTGTTAATATGTACATTTTAGGTGCTAACTGCTAATATGTCCATTTCAGGATATGTCAATTTCATGAGCTTATATGTCCATTTTAGGTGGTAATATGTACATTTTAAGTGTTAATATGTACATTTTAGTTGCTAATATGTACATTTTAGATGCTAATATGTCAATTTCATGAGATAATATGTCTTTTTTAGGTGGTAATATGTACATTTTAGGTACTAATATGTACATTTTAAGTGTTAATATGTACATTTTAGGTGCTAACTGCTAATATGTCCATTTCAGGATATGTCAATTTCATGAGCTAATTTGTCCATTTTAGGTGCTAATATGTACATTTTAGATGCTAATATGTCAATTTCATGAGCTAATATGTCTTTTTTAGGTGGTAGTATGTCCATTTTAGGTGCTAATATGTACATTTTAGGTGCTAATATGTACCACTAAGGTACCAATATGCAGGCTTTGGGTACAAAAGTGTACCTTTTGAAAAGGTACAGCCCCAGCGACAGCTTTTGTACCTTTTTTTCTGAGAGTGAACTCATTTGCGCCGGGTACAAGATAGTACAAGATAGTACCTATCTATCTTTAAGATTTTTTTTAAAGTAAAAACCTACACATTGCCCCTTTAAACAGATATTTGTGGAGAAATGCTAAACGGGGATGTGAAACGACTGCCGAATATAGGCTTTTTCTCAGTTTAAAGCATTACTGAAGGTGTGTGTTTGGCTGGACTAGCATGGAGACAGTATTAATAGTGACAGGCGGAGGTGCTGGAGTCCTGCATTCACTATCGCCAGGGACTTTCACAATAACACACACAACACACGCCTTTATTACCTCGGCTTAAGGGGCTTCACCTCCACATCCATCTCTCACTCGCTGCGCACAGGCCTTCGGGAAGAGAAGTAAACTACTACTGTCATGAATCTCTACGGGTCAGGGCTGCGAGGGGAGCGAAACACAGAATAAGTGAACGAAACTCGAGCAGGTCAACCCTGTTATTTTACACTTTATGCTTATTTACAAACCTGATTTTGTGCCATCTCAAACATATATGACGCCGTGCTCTTTAGTTTGTCAGCAGTAAAAACAACAACAAAAAACAATGAAATTGGCTCGCTGTAAATGTGCTAGTGACGAGCTGTTGTAACCCTAAAGGGAAAAGTTTAGCATTTTGTGTTCAGGTTCAAAAATGACATGCATGCATTACAGTCGGTTGAAACAATGAGGAAAGTAGTGATTTTTGCAGGATCTGAGGGCAAAACAATGCTTTAACACCAACTAACTTTGACACCAGATGATTCAGTGTGAGTGGACGACGAGAGAAACTGAGAGCAAGATCAGATGTTCAGGAGTTCTCCAGCACCAAACAGAAACAGTACAAGAGTGGATTTGAGCGGCCGCCAGCGGAGCCAGCCAAACTATTTCTCATTTGGACCTGACCGGCTGATGACCCTCCTGTTGGAGAGATGGAGAGATGGAAAAACAAAAGCACTGGCACAGGACCCAGAGAACCACCAGACACAAAAACAACCATGAACAGTTGATACTGTTCCAACCAAAAAAGGACGGTTTACGCACTGCGAAAATTATCTGTTTGTCTTGTTTCTTAATCAAGATTCACTCACTTGAGAAGCAAAATCACAAGCCTTTTCATATTAAATCTTGCTTTTGAAAAATGTATAAAAAATTAAGTGTTTATATTGAGTACAAGAAAAAATAAACTCAATAAGACTTCATATTTTAAACATTTTTCAGAAAACTATATAATATCTCAAGTAATGTTCCTTGCAGGTGAATTGTTTGATATTTTATTATGTTTAACTAAAATGTTTTTATTAAGTAGACTATAATTGTTTTTAAAAATGTGTAAAACACTGAAACATAGACATACAGGATATTAAGAAAAAATAAACAACTAAAATTTCTAAAACTTTAACTAAAATTAAATTGAAAACAGAAAATGTAAAAATAACTAATTCAAAATATATAATATATTAACATACTAATAATAATAATTTTACACTGTAAAAAGTAAAAAAAAAAACTTGCTGCCTTAAATTTTTATAAAATGCTGGGTTGTTTTAACCCAATTTTGGGTCAAATATTGATAAACTCAAACATTGGGTTAAAAGCGTAATTTAAAAAATGTAACCCACTGGCTGGGTTTGTCCATATTTGTCCAAACAACCCAGAATTTTTTAGAGTGTATACAATCAACTTCAACATTCATCTTAAATCACATTTAAAAATTAGTCGAAACTTTAAAAAAGTAGTTTAAAATGGCTTAACTTATTTTTAATGGATCACACTAAAATAAAATGCATGGCTGCTTCAAATATAGACAAACCAAATTAAATTTTTTTTTTTTTTCCATATTTGACCCAAATTTGGCCTGCATTTTTTGAGTGTATGTTGTCATGACTTCAGTGCATATTAATTAATATATTTGCAAACATTTTTTGCCGTGAAAAGTATAAAACGCCTTCACTCACATCTCCACACGTGAGATTCTTTGAGCTTCGGCCAAACCGACGAGAAGATGTTTTTTCTGAGACGCAAATGATGAGAAGCTCAGAGAGGGCAGGACCAACCTGATCTCACGAGAATTCGTACGAATTTTACGAGCTTTATGGCTAATTTGTAACAATTCGCACGACCTCACTCATATGAATTAGTACGTTTTTGCTACATCGTACATATTTTACAAATTGGCCATTTCGTATTAATGACCTACCCCTGACCCCGCCCCTAAACTTTACGAGGTGGCTAATTCGTAACAATTCGTACGACCTCACTCGTACGAATTAGTAAGTTTTTACTAAATCGTACATATTTTACGAATTGGCCAATTCGTATGAATTCATACAAATGACCTACCCCTGACCCCGCCCCTAAACTTTACGAGGTGGCTAATTCGTAACAATTCGTACGAATTAGTAAGTTTTTGCTAAATCGTACATATTTTACGAATTGGCCAATTCGTATGAATTCATACAAATGACCTACCCCTGACCCCGCCCCTAAACTTTACGAGGTGGCTAATTCGTAACAATTCGTACGACCTCACTCGTACGAATTAGTAAGTTTTTGCTAAATCGTACATATTTTACGAATTGGCCAATTCGTATGAATTCATACAAATGACCTACCCCTGACCCCGCCCCTAAACTTTACGAGGTGGCTAATTCGTAACAATTCGTACGAATTAGTAAGTTTTTGCTAAATCGTACATATTTTACGAATTGGCCAATTCGTATGAATTCATACAAATGACCTACCCCTGACCCCGCCCCTAAACTTTACGAGGTGGCTAATTCGTAACAATTCGTACGACCTCACTCGTACGAATTAGTACGTTTTTGCTAAATCATACATATATTTAACGAATTGGCCAATTCGTATGAATTCATACAAATGACCTACCCCTGACCCCGCCCCTAAACTTTACGAGGTGGCTAATTCGTAACAATTCGTACGAATTAGTAAGTTTTTGCTAAATCGTACATATTTTACGAATTGGCCAATTCGTATGAATTCATACAAATGACCTACCCCTGACCCCGCCCCTAAACTTTACGAGGTGGCTAATTCGTAACAATTCGTACGACCTCACTCGTACGAATTAGTACGTTTTTGCTAAATCATACATATATTTAACGAATTGGCCAATTCGTATGAATTCATACAAATGACCTACCCCTGACCCCGCCCCTAAACTTTACGAGGTGGCTAATTCGTAACAATTCGTACGACCTCACTCGTACGAATTAGTACGTTTTTGCTAAATCGTACATATTTTACGAATTGGCCAATTCCTATGAATTCGTACGAATGACCTACCCCTGACCCCGCCCCTAAACCTACCCATCACGTGGGTTTGGACAAATCGTACTAATTCGTACGAGTGAGGTCGTATGAATTAGTACGAATTAGCCACTTTTTAATCACTCGTACAAATTCGTTCGAATTGGTTGTGAGATAGCACAGGACTTGTGTGTGTGTGAGTGCGTTTGAGGCTGTGGTGCTGTTGTTGATCCCACCAAAACACACAAAATTCAACAGGCAGGGGCCAGATATCATGTGTCAGTGTGATGTTTATCAGCGAGGGCCCGTTTGTCTGCCGAGTGACGGACAGGAGAAGCTCTCGTGTTTTTTACTCTCCACACATCCGCCAGCGTCGCGAAGGCCTGCCCCCAATTATCCTCCCACGAAGCTGCTAAAACACAGCAGAAATCTCTGAGCGTTTGATGTGTTTGACAGAGAGCAGGACGGCTTTGAATAGAGAGGCCTGTGTGAACTCGTGTTGGAAACGAGGCTCGAGGATTGGAAGCAGCTGTTGAGTTGGAGAAACATGCTTTTAAACAGGGCCGTATGTGCCAAAAATGTCCACTGACAATTGATTAAATATATTCAATCAATTGTTGTGTGTATTGTTAATCAAACCATACACTAGTAATTAAAAAAATATATCAATTTATTTGCAAAATTATAAGAATTCTATTTCAAAAAATGCTGTTTGAACTTTCTATTCGTCACAGAAATCTGTTTTCAACATTGATATAATAATCATGAATGTTTCTTGATCCTCATATTAGAGTGATTTGTGAAGGATCATGTGACACTGAAGACTGGAGTAATGATACTGAAAATACAGCTTTGATCACAGGAATAAATTACAGTCTACTATATATTCACATAGAAAAAAGTTATTTTAAATATTACAAATATTTCACATTTTTTAGTGTATTTTTAATCAAATAAATGCAGCCTAGGTGAGTAGAACACACTTCTTTCAAAACCAGTAAAAACTCACAAAAACTACTGAAACTATCAAACACTGTTACAGCAGTAACATCTAACAAAAACTAAAGTGAAAGAACAAACTGAAAAGAATATCCTGATTAATTCAGAAATGCACTTTCTTTTGTCTGCTCTTCATTACATTCACAAGAAACACAACATTTTTGATGTTTGCGTCACATTAATCAAACTTGAATATACTTTATGTTTTGGATTTATATCACATGCATGCTTCCTTTGCTTCTCAAATCGGCATGTCTTTGTTCTGAGTCACATATTGCAATCATCTATTGTTTACTCAACGCTGCATGCTTCAACACACAACACCAGGCCCTTCTGTACACACACACACACGCTGCACAAACAGCTCTGAAATCTGGGAACATTCAGGAACTTTCCAAGGGTTTTGCTCACGCACCCGTCAGAGAGTTTGTGTACACGAGTCCTGTCCAGCCTCCAGTTCTTGAGCTAAAGAGGCTTTAAATGCGAGAGGAATGTTGCAGGGTTTTGGGAACGCTCGGAAATCTTTGGGCTTCTCACCCGTTGGCTGCGAGTCCTGTCATTCACAGAGGATAAAGAGCACTGTTCGGCCACACATGTCTCTCTCTTTCACGAAATCTCTTCCCATCTGACAGGTGTACGTGTTTCAAGGAAGACATCTCGGATGAGGGAATATTGGAATCGCCAGCAAAGAAAAGCAGAAGCTTTGAAAGGTCTATTTTAGAAAACAACACAATGCACTGCAGAAAATGTTGACTGTTTTCGGAAATGGTGGTATAATAGTTTCTTATTACATGGCTGGAATTATTATTGTTAACTAAAACTATTAAATATTGTTTTTTCTAATTTAATTAAAGCTAAACTTAAAGTTTTTAAAATTGAAATAAGTTGCAAGTTGAAGTATTACAATTATTAAAACTAAATAATTTAAAGCTAAATATAAACAAAGTGACAAATGCATAATAAATTATGAATGCAATTAAAAGGAGTAGTAGAAGCATGTTAAAATCACTAGTAGAAATGCCATGGTAGCCACCTAGAACACCCTAGCAACCACATAGCAACGTGCTAAAAACAAATCGGAATAGTAATGACCTGGAAGCCACCAAGAACACCCTAGCAACCACATAGCAATGTGTTAAAAACAACTCGGGATAGAAATGCCTTAGCAACAACCTACAACACCCTAGCAACCCCATGGCAACATGATAAAAACAACTCAGGAATAGTAATGCCCTGGCAACAATCTAGAACACTCTAGCAACCCAATAGCAGTATGCTAAAAACAAGTTGGTAAAACAACAAAGAATAGTAATGGCCTAGAAGCCACCAAGACCACCCTAGCAACCACATAGCAATGTGCTAAAAAGAACTAGGGATAGAAATACCCTAGCAACAACCTACAACACCCTAGCAACCCCATGGCAACATGATAAAAACAAGTTGGTAAAACAACTCAAAATAGTAATGCCGTGGCAACCACTCAGAACACCCTAGCAACCCCATAGCAATGTGCTAAAAACAACTCGAAATAGCAATGCCTTGACAATCACTCAGAACACCCTAGCAACCCCATAGCAAAGTGCTAAAAAATCACAATAGTAATGGCCTAGAAGCCACCAAGAACACCCTAGCAACCACATAGCAATGTGCTAAAAACAACTCAGAATAGTAATGCCCTGTCAACAACCTACAACACCCTAGCAACCCCATGGCAACATGATAAAAACAACTCAGGAATAGTAATCCCCTTGCAAAAACCTAGAACATCCTAGCAACCCAATAGCAGTATGCTAAAACAAGCTGGTAAAACAACTCAGAATAGTAATGCCATGGCAACCATTCAGAACACTCTAGTAACCCCATAGCAACATGCTAAGAACAACTCGAAATAGTAATGCCTTGGCAACCACTTAGAACACCCTAGTAACCCCATGGCAATGTGCTAAGAATAACTCAAAAATAGTAATGCCTTGGCAACCACTCAGAACACCCTAACAACCCCATGGCAACGTGCTAAAAATGACTCAAAATAGTAATGCCTTGGCAACCACTCAGAACACCCTAGTAACCCCATGGCAACGTGCTAAAAATAACTCAAAATAGTAATGCCTTGGCAACCACTCAGAGCACCCTAACAACCCCATAGCAATGCATTAAAACAAATCGGAATAGTAATGGCCTGGAAGCCACGAATGAACACCCTAGCAACCACATAGCAATGTGCTAAAAACAACTCGATATATTAATGCCCTGACAGCAAACTAAACAACCTAGCAATAAAAAAACAACTCAGGAATAGTAATGCCCTGGCAACAATTCAGGCCACCCTAGAAACCCCATAGCAACATAATAAAAACCTCTCAGAAAATGTTAGTAATGGTTTGGCATCCACCGCAACAAACAAACATCACAGCAGCGAAGCAACTTTTGAAATATATCTATTCCATCTGGTGTCACTGGTGACTCATGAATGACAGGCTTCACCTTTAACATGAAAACAAACAGCTGAACCCTCCGGTGTGTGAAGCTGATATATGAGTGTGTGTGATCCTGAGTGACGGTCACCTTCACAGGACGCCTGAGGAGATGTGTGTGTGTGTGTGTGTGTGTGTGTGTGCAGACGTACGAGTGTTTTCAACCTGCATTCAGAGTCTGCTGTGTTTGGGATATAATTAGTAGGCATTATTTCTCCTCCTTCAAAGCTCAGGTGTGTTTATAAGCCTCTCTGAATAATGGAAACCTGCTTGCAGGAACAATAGAGATGGAAAAAACAATTGCTAGGCTTTTTTTTAAAATACAAAGCATGTGCTATCTGAATGAATTTAGCAGGAATCACGAATATGGAAGGGGAACAGCTGCCAAACTCAGTCTCATGTTGTTGTAAACCTTCTTTCCACATCGAAACACAAAAGAAGACGTTTCAAACGATCTCCAATCTGCCGTTTACCAATGAGTGGATGTTTACCACGCTCATAAAAAGTAGCTTTTTTAACTTCTGAAATGCGGAAAACATCGCAATTATTTTTTATATATTTTATTTCTTGCCGTTCAAGTCTTGATGCCTTGTTTGTAAATTGTAAAAGTTGAGCTGCTGTTTGTGGTGTGAACCGTGATGAAATAGTCCTTTTCATCACTCTAGAATAGATGACAGGAATCGTCCAGCCCTTTTTTTACTTGGAAAGCTGAGAGAACAACACACACCCTCCATCTAAACCTGCTCTACCACTTCATCACTTCATCATAACAATCAGGTGACAGCTGTGAGTCATGACATGTGTTCATACGTCACACACACACACACAAGCTCTTCAGGTTCAACAGGCAGGACCTTTTGTTCCCGGTCAAACATGCCCCTGCATGACGACTGCACCCCGGCAACTGTAGCCGACGGCGACACTAAACATGTGACACACACACACAACATGTTTTCACTAAATATCTTCTGCTTGAGAAATCTCTGAGCGCCAGAAAGGAAAGTATGACAAAGATTACTATGATTACTAAAGGAGTACAGACTATTTCTGAGAAGTGAAAGTAGTTTATGTAAAAGAACTCTACATAAACAAAGAAAATCATATATATATAAATACACATAAAAATATATATCAGCCATCAGTATCAGTTTAGTCATGCAGCTTTTAAAAAAAAAAAAAAAAATTATTAAAGGAAATTTATAAAGTTCAAAAGGGCCGAGGCACTTTTAAATTAAATTACAACTGTGTAGGTTATAAAAATACATCCAGAAACACCAGCACTATTGCATTCATTACATGCAGACTGCGGGACATGTTTTCGAGGTGCACTTCAAGCCCGTCCATTACTGATGCAATCATGACAGTGCATCATTCACTTCCTTGTAAGCGTGTAACATCACAAACACACACACACACACACACACACACCATTCTGCATTGCTCAAGCATTGGTGATGTGATGGAAACCCAACACCAAGTCTTTTACATGCGGAAAGACTGGTATTCCCACCCGGAGCGAGTGACAGCATTGTTCTGCTGATCTCTGAACACACTCTGCTGTGTTTCCCAGGCGATCTGTTCAGATGAGCAGACACAACACACACACACACACACACATCACTCAGATGAGTAACAGTACTGCATACACAGAGACATGATGATGCAATTCATCAGCAAAGAGAGAGAGAGAGAGAGATGGAGGATACATGTGATAATATAATATATAATAGAGGCAGATTTGATGATACTTTGCAACATTTGCTTTTCTAAAATCATGAACAACAATTCATGATTCAGAGCTAAAGGCCGTCGTCTTACACAGCAGACCTTCACAATATGGCACGGAAATTAATACCATTTAACAAAAATATGATTTTTCTCACAGTATTCTCACTTTATAATGGTCAAATCTTCCTCTATACATACAATCACCTTGTATAGTCATGATACATGGTGTATTATTGCTTTCATAAAATTATGTACATTTATTAAAGGGGTGGTACAGTATAATGCCCTTTTCACAAGATGTAAAATAAGTCTCTGATGTCCCCAGGGTGTGTATGTGAAGTTAGCTCAAAATACCCCACAGATACTTTATATATCATGAGCGAGCAAAAACAAGCACCGTTTTTGTCTCTGTCCATTTAAATGCAAATGAGCTGCTGCTCAGGGGGCGGAGCTTCGCCAGCTTGTGTCCTTGTACCTCACACAGACATATTTAGATGATTGGTATATTCTGTCATGATAATCTATTAGGGCTGTGAATCTTTGGGTAGACAGCGAATCGATTCGATTCACGATTCATAGGTTTTCGATTCGATTCATGAACGATTTGTGCAAATTCAGAACGATTCGATTCGATGCGATTCACATCCAAATTCGATGCGATTCGATTAATTCGATTCGATTCTTAATTTTTTATATGCATTATAGTATTATTTCAATGCTTCACCCATCTTTGTCTGGGTTTGAATTAGCCTACAGCGGCCTTCAGGGATCAGATAGTGGGGATTTTGTCCATTGTTAATGTTAGTTCATGTTTGTTTTTAATTTTAATGAATATATTATTGTAAAAAAAAAATTCAATGGCCTACAAATTAGCATTTGCAAGTAGCGAATATTTTGAAAAAGGCTTTTAAAGTATTGCATTAAATGACGTATGCACAAATTAATGGAGACGTTTTCAGTTAGTTTCATTTTGCGTCCTCTCAGTGCGTTATCATCTTTTCACTGGATTTTGCTCGCGCTCGGTCCCATAGCTCTCATGCTTTCATAACGTTAACTACAGATTTTTGAGCAGTCCATGTTTGAGCTCTCCAGCTGAGCTCTCTGTCGAGAAAGCAATAGTTTTGAGGCAAACCGCTCAAGCCATTGATAAAGCTGCCATGCCATTGCGTGGGCACTATGAAATAAAACGCTTTCATTCATTTATTACATGGACTCTCCGTACACGCAAGGTGGTCTCTCGCTCGCTTTCCCTCTCTGCCGAGTGCGTGCAGCCGTGTGTGAACGCGCGATACGCGGTTTGGAGCACAACCTCTGTCTCGTATGCACGCTCGCTCGCTCTAGATTCCGGGAGATTTTAACTAATTTGTGGTAATACAAGCTGATCACGACATGAGTAGCTCAACAGGTAGAAAGATAAACTCATCTTTCAGGCATTTGACCGACCCGGCTTCAGCGTGAGAAATCAGGGGTGTGTGAGCGCCTGAAACCAATCAAATGCGGATGTCGTATGACGGCCAATGCGTGAGGCAGCTTGTACCAGGAACACTTTAAGGTTGTGTTTACAATATTTAAACCTAATTCGATTCTTAGCCTTTTAAATCGATTATTCACGTAAATAAACGATTCACGATTCAAAATACATGTTTCAGGATCGATGCATATGCATCGCCAGGATTTATAATCGATGCATCGAGAAAACGAGTGAATCGTTACACCCCTAATCGTGTTCAGGGGGCGGGTTTATGTAAATTTTAGGGTTAGTGATGTCACTAACCCGGGAGGAAGCTCGTTTGTTGTAGTCCTTACTTTGACCGATGTTGATTGTAATCAAACAGCAACATTACACAGTAACTAAATTAAAAATGTGAAATCATAATCATAAATTTAACAAAAGTATGATATTCTCATTATAATTATCTATATTCTCACTTTATGACGGTTAAATCTGTTTCAAAGCATAATTATGAGGCTAAAGGCTTCAAAATGATTATTTGACACACACCATGTGGAGATCTCTGGGATCTGAAACATAAAACACGAGCATTGATATATAATTCACGATATCTCAATGCTCAAATCTTGACTGCGCGTTTGACTGATGTTCCAGGAGAATATAAAGACATGCTTTTGGCTGTGGAACGGTTGCCATGGTTACTGAGCGTCTGGCCACCACTGACCTCACATGAGTGTGTGTGTGTGTGTGTGTGTGTGTGTGTGTGTGTGTGTGTGTAGACGGCCTTCACTGAGAGACTCAAGACAAAGATTAAGGCCTGAATTTAAGATTTATGTATTTTAATTGCATAAAAAATTGCCATTTATTTGGGTTACAGTTTAAACATGCATGTTTATTTCTCAGTCATACATCTGTTGTTCTATCTATCATTCTGTCCATCCATCCAGCAATCCATCCATCTATCATTCAATCCATCACTCCATCATCCATCAATTGTTCTATCATTCTATACATCCATCTGTCCATCTATCATTCAATCCATCCATCCATCCATCATTCTATCAATCCATCGTTCTATCTATCATTCTATGCATCATTTGCTCTATCATCCATCCATTATTCTATCTATCATTCTATCCATCCATCAATCCATCTATCATTCAAGCCATCCATCCATCCATCGTTCTATCTATCTGTCTATCCATCCATCCATCCATCCATCTATCATTCAATCCATCCATCCATTCATCTATAATTCAATCCATCCATCCATCCATCCATCCATCCATCTATCATTCAATCCATCCATCCATCCATCTATCATTCAATCCATCCATCCATTCATCTATCATTCAATCCATCCATCCATCTATCATTCTATCCATCCATCTATCCATCATTCAATCCATCCATCCATCCATCTATCATTCAATCCATCCATCTCTCTATCATTCATCCATCGTTCTAGCTATCATTCTATCCATCCATCCATCCATCATTCCATCCATCCATCCATCTATCATTCAATCCATCCATCCATCCATCTATCATTCCATCCATCCATCCATCTATCATTCAATCCATCCATCCATCCATCTATCATTCAATCCATCCATCTCTCTATCATTCATCCATCGTTCTAGCTATCATTCTATCCATCCATCCATCCATCATTCAATCCATCCATCCATCCATCATTCAATCCATCCATCCATCCATCCATCATTCCATCCATCCATCCATCCATCCATCATTCCATCCATCCATCCATCATTCAATCCATCCATCCATCCATCTATCATTCAATCCATCCATCCATCATTCCATCCATCCATCCATCCATCTATCATTCAATCCATCCATCCATCCATCATTCAATCCATCCATCCATCCATCCATCCATCCATCCATCCATCCATTCATCTATCATTCAATCCATCCATCATCCATCCATCCATCGTTCTATCTATCATTCAATCCATCCATCCATCCATCCATCATTCAATCCATCCATCCATCTCTCTATCATCCATCCATTGTTCTATCTATCATTCCATCCATCTATCATTCTATCTATCACTCTATCCATCCATCTACCTATCTATTGTAAATATTTTTTGCACAGTACATCTGATATTTTCCATTTATGAAAAATAACATGATTATAAAAGAGAAATTGGTAATAAAAATCAAAGGCAGCCTTGATCTTGGCTTGTCATTAAACATTTTACACAGACGTCGATTAACAACCAAAGAATTATAATACAGAAATGGCACTTAATTCTGCACATTTATTAACTCGCACTCAAAAAAAAGCTGGGTCGTCTTAACACAACTTTGAGTCAAATATGGACAAACCCAGCCGTCGGGTTACAATTTTTAATTAAACTTTTAACCCAACGTTTGGGTTCGTCTATTGGGTCCATGGCTAAAATTGGGTTAGGACAACCCAGCATTTAGTGATGTGACTACTAATCAATTTGAGAAAATCATTTTCCATTCATTAGATGTAACTCACCCAGTTGTGGTGACACCAAATTGAATTTCATCCCGGTCTCAAACATCCCTTTTGGAGATGTTCAGTAATGCTGCTGAATGTCTTTATTTTGGTTAACAAATAACCCACTGACATTATCATGGTGGTTATTATATAATCTTGAGCCCAGTTTGCAGTCTATTCTGGACAATAACAACCCAACATGATCATCCACGAAATCCCAGTTTGGTTTGTTTTCACATGCCGTCGGTTGGAAATTGATCTGAAACAGAAGATAACACAACAAAACTGTTTATTTCCGTCAGATATTGTCATGTTTACATGCACAGAGGTAGCAAACAGATTTTCCAATATATAAACTGTATATAGTGCTGTCAAACTGATTCATCTAAGTTTGTATTTGTATATAGGCCTATAAACACACACAACATTTTATTCACGTTATGACTCACACTGTGTAACGGGCTGTTTTTAAAGTGTGTAATCCTCAAGGCTTGTCCATCCTCTACTGATTGTTGCCATGGTGACGACAGTGAAGCTGCCTTTGATGTGCAGCTCCAACACACACACAACAGCACGGCGGAGTGCAGAATCGTGCACTAAATATAAATATTTTTGAGGGTGGACTGTCCCTTTAAGATGTGTCTTGGAGGTGTAAAGCAGGATGAAAGATCCCTAATTCATCAGTTCTGATGAGGTAAGCACAATAACAGCACGGCTTTGATGTGCATCTTGAATCCGTAATGAAGCCTCTCGTATCAAGGTAATTCGGCTAATTCTCTAATCAGCCTCGCTGTGGAAAACCCTGTGCCGCTTTGAAATGGAAAACAGAAGCGTGTTCGTTGAGGGTGAACGAGTGAACGAGTGCTTACATCATCATAAACATCCCTCTAGCACGGTAAAGAGATCGACCTATTGTGAGAGAGACTCTCTCCTCTGGCAGCTGAAGGACACGTAGAAAGACTATAAGATGATGATGAATGATAAATGATAAATAGTTGCGGGGTTTCTTTGTTCTCACTGTAAATAATAATCCTGTAAAAAAACGGTAAACTACTGACAGCTGTGGTTGCCAGCATCATACCGTAAAAATACGGTGTGTTACTGTTTTTGAAATTAACAACTAAATATTGTGTTGTCAGCTATAGTATAAAAGTGTAATTTAACAGCTATATGCTCTAACAAAAAAACAGTAACACACCGTATTTTTACGGTATGATGCGTCATACCGTAAAAATACGGTGTGTTACTGTTTTTGAAATTAACAACTAAATATCGTATTGTCAGCTATAGTATAAAAGTTTAATTTAACAGCTATATGCTCTAACAAAAAAACAGTAACACACCGTATTTTTACGGTATGATGCGTCATACCGTAAAAATACGGTGTGTTACTGTTTTTGAAATTAACAACTAAATATCGTGTTGTCAGCTATAGTATAAAAGTGTAATTTAACAGCTATATGCTCTAACACAAAAACAGTAACACACCGTATTTTTACGGTAAAAATACGGTGTGTTACTGTTTTTGAAATTAACAACTAAATATCGTATTGTCAGCTATAGTATAAAAGTTTAATTTAACAGCTATTTGCTCAAACACAAAAACAGTAACACACCGTACTTTTACGGTATGATGCATCATACCGTAAAAATACGGTGTGTTACTGTTTTTGAAATTAACAACTAAATATCGTGTTGTCAGCTATAGTATAAAAGTGTAATTTAACAGCTATTTGCTCGAACACAAAAACAGTAACACACCGTACTTTTACGGTATGATGCATCATACCGTAAAAATACGGTGTTACTGTTTTTGAAATCAACAACTAAATATCGTATTGTCAGCTATAGTATAAAAGTGTAATTTAACAGCTATATGCTCTAACACAAAAACAGTAACACACCGTATTTTACGGTATGATGCTGGCAACCACATCTACAAGTAGTTTACCGTTTTTTTACAGGATTATTTTTTTTCAATGTGAATTCTTTAAATGTAAAATTTTGGTATATTTGTATATGTATTATTTATATACTTTTACATAGAGATGTACCGAAACCACATCTGAAACCGAAAAATGATTTATTATTTTAATTTAGCTTATTTTTGTAATTCTACTAAACTATAGTGTTCCCTGTATAGATTAATCTTTGTTAAAGCTGTGTTTTGATGCTTGATTAACGTTAATGACAGATAACAGCAGGTTTTATAGGCTACTGTCACTTTAAGAGTAAATGCACAGATCCAGTATAATGATACACATCCGATTTCTCTCTCAACTCTTTGGGCCTTATTTTAACGATCTAAAACGCAAGTGTCAAGCGCAAGTAACTTTGTGTTCACATCAAAGTTGGGGATGGGAACATCTGGGAATCTGCCGGATCTGGATGAATGAATGGTCTCTGATCTCTCGTCAGGTGTTCTCCAAACTCATTATAGGAGAAGACTCACAGCTGTTATCTTGGAAAAAGGAGGTTGCAAAAGGGCAATAATTAATAAAAGGGTGCCAATAATTATGGCCAATGTGTTTTGGAGAAAGAAAAAAAAATTCATAACATGATTTCCCCCCACTTTCAATTCATTTACTTCAATAAAAGGTTGGAGTTTTGCACATAAGTTTTTTAATTAAAGATCAAAAGGATAAACAATCTTTGATCATATTCACCACTGGGTGCCAATCATTCTGACCACAACTGTACATGCTGTCGTTATTATCACATCCATACTGACCATCAGAGTCAGACAATAACCTTTTAACCCTTACAGCTGGTGTTAACTCGACTGTGCTGAGAGAGAACATTAGCAGGAGAAACGCGTCGTCGTCATCGCTGGCTTCATCCCTGTTGTATATAACAACAACAACAACAAACAGCGACGTGTGCGAGAGAAACCCCGCTGCGAGACGCCTTCTGTCTGCAACATGAGTGTGAAGAAAGAAA
The DNA here is from genome assembly GCF_988280905.1 of Pimephales promelas. Lineage (NCBI taxonomy): Eukaryota > Metazoa > Chordata > Actinopteri > Cypriniformes > Leuciscidae > Pimephales > Pimephales promelas. Next base: position 1,992,354 of record NC_142779.1, on the reverse strand, counting down.
AACTCACACTCGATATGAACCCCGGCTAAAACTCCTGAAACCCAAAGTATCCTGTTCTTATTATATATTTTGAGCTAAGTTGTTCATGTTTCAGATGATGCTACACCTGTATGTAATCACCTCACAATGAAAATTTCCTGATAATTGATTCACCCCAATGGCATCCAAGATATCCACGTCTTTCTTTCTTCAGACGACAAGAAATGAAGGTTTTTGATGAAAACATTCCAGGATTTTTCTCCATATAATGGACTTCAATGGGAACCAAACGGTTCAAGGTCCAAACGAAAGTTTCACTGCAGCTTCAAAGGGCTTTAAACGACTCCAGACGATGAATAAGGGTCTTATCTAGCGAAACGATCGCTCATTTAAAAAATAAATAAACAAGTTTAAGTTTTATAAGCACAAATGCTCTTGCTCTATTCTGTGATGCGCGTTCGTGACTCTCCTGTTCGAACCCGTTCATTAAAATGAACAAATCATTTTTCGAGTCATGACTCGAAGGGTTCTTGATAAGAACCTTATTCATCGTCTGGTGTTGTTTAAAGTTGCACTGAAACTGTCATTTGGACCTTGAACCGTTTGGACCCCATTGAAGTCCATTATATGGAGAAAATCCTGGAATGTTTTCATCAAAAACCTTCATTTCTTTTCGACTGAAGAAAGAAAGACATGGACATCTTGGATGACATGGGGGTGAGTAAATTATCAGCAAAAGTTTTTTTTAAATATGTGTGCAAAACATATGTATATACAAAACAAAACATTTTAAATATGAAAATATGTGTACAAAAAATATGTATATACAAAACATGCTGTCATTCTATTAGCCTATATCACCAACAAAATAGGGCAAGACGCAATAAACATCAAGATTAAACACACGACTCTATCGTTAGCTGTTTCCATCCAAGGTTGCACATTTAAAACATCTGCGAATAACACCAACACTTCATGGGAAACTGACAAATATCAAATATGACAAGTTTCTCCAATCAGATCTGCTGGTTAATCAGTTATCCAATCACATCCTCGCTTTTCTGCTGGGTATTTAGGAATTCATGCATATTACTTTTCGTATCCACCTCGTATCCCTTTTTAGAATTTATGGCGTTCAAATCCAGTGTTTTCTTTTCAATATCCCAAAATTGGCATAAAAATAGGTGGATGGAAACATGGATCCATCTTAATCTGGGATCTGTTGAGGGATGCATCCGAAGGAATCGCCTTGAGAAAGCAGGAGATAAACAGGAAAAGCAGTTTCCCTGAATGATGCATGAGCTTATCGCTTGATTATGTAAGTGTGAAAAGTTTTCCTGAGACCTGAACGCTTATGCAACTGACTACATTACTACATCTGCCCACACACACACACACACACACACACACACACACACTGTGGGCTTCTGTACGAGAGGATTTTATTTGGCTGAGTTTTCCAACCCTTTTCTGCAAAGTATCAATCATGATATGTAAGAACAGGGCGTAGTTAGAACATGTCGTGGGTTGATGTGACGAGCTAGATTACATAAATCATAATGAAAAATGCAAAGATCAGGAATGTGGCAGATAACACACACGCAGGATAAATGAGGGAAAGTGAAAGAGCACCAGACGACTGAGAGATAGATCTAATTTGATAGATTATTTGCATCATATGCTAAACAGAAGCTTTACTCTCACTGGATGGCCTTTATTTAGTGTTGTCATCATTATTACTTAAAATTTAGGGCTGTCAAATGATTAATCGCGATTAATTGCATCCAAAATAAAAGTTTGTGTTTACATAATATATGTGGATGCACTGTGTATAATTATTTTATATATATAAATACACATATATTTAAGAAATATTTTCATATTGTTTTTCATTTTTATTCACAATATTTTCATGTATATACTGTATATTAGATTTATATTGTATATGTAAATATAAATATTTTATATATAAATAATATTTTTTTTCTTTAATATACATGCATGTGTGTGTATTTATATATATACAAAATAATTATACACAGTGCACTCACATAATTATGTAAACACAAACTTTTATTTTGGATGCGATGAATCTAATAAAATTATTAACTAAAACTATTAAAATTGGTTTTGGTGATTGAACTACAGCTTAAATGCAAGATTGAAAACTTTAAGAAATAAAATAGGCTAAAGTTGGAGTATTAAACTTATTAAAATAAAAATAAATTAAAGCTAAATAGAAATATTTGTTTAAAAAAATTATAAAATTAACACTACTAAAACTAAAATAAAAAAATATAAATTTAAAAGCTAATTCAAAATATTCCTATTAAAATAATAGATGAGTAATTCTAAAATATCACTGCTGCAAATATGTTTATCGAGTGTTATTTTAGTATCACTGAAATACTATTATAACTACTAATAATTTTTTATCCTTTTGTTTGAATTTTAGTTAATTTTGTTGTGCAACTTAAGTTAAAAAAATGTCTATATAGTTTAAACTAAATGAAAATGTGAAATGTTGCCTTGCCGTATATAAAACATATTATAGCTTAAAATAAAAAAGTTTATTTAATGTAATTTAAGTTTATTTTATTTCAAATGACACATTTTATGGTTTTATTTTTATTTTGAGAAAATAGTGTATGAAAATATGTAAACGCATATTGACTTTCAGCCATTAGCCACCTTTCTAATCTATATAACTTTAATTGCCATGAAAAATAATAAGCTCCACTAGTTGAGTGTCTCATTCACAAAACTAGCAATGTCGGCAATATATATATGATGCTAAAATATGATGATCTGCTAAAATAAAAGACTGGATCAATAAACATATGAACACTGGATGTTAAATCTGTGTGTTTCCCTTGTTTTGCGATTAATAGACACTTCACCTATAACCTTGAGGAGACGCCATTGTGTTAACCACGGCATTTGCTACTTTAACTACAGAATTGCAGTGAGCAGCAACAGAAGATCTGCAGTAATGGGCTTCATTATACACACACATCAAACAGAATATGATTATGCTAACAGGCTAGCTAGAACATCACTGTTCAAAAACAGAAGTTCAGGAATCAAAGTGTGTATGGAAATAGACTCGCAACACACACAGATTTAGAGATTTCATGGGGTTGAGGAGGATATCGTGTGCATTCGTTCAGCCGAAGCTGTTCGCTCAAGTCCCTGCTTTACACACACACCGGCCATGCAAAATTAAATATATGTGCAAATATGAAGTGCATGAAAAATGTCAAGGTAACATTTTTATCACCACAAAAATCAAAGAGATCAAATCGATACTTTGCTGTAAAAGTGAATTTAAAAGGTTATTTATATATATATATATATATATATATATATATATATATATGAAGAGTTCAGATGCAAAAGCCTCTAAGTGCCATTTGAAAATTTCTTCTAGAATTATCATTTTTATCAAGCTTGTATATTTAAGTTTAGTGATTTCACTTAAATTGCAATGGTAATTACCTATTAATTGTTATTTAAGTGAAATTACTGAACTTAAATATACAAGTTTGATAAAAATCATCATTAAAGAAGAAAATTTCAAATGGCATTTAGAGGCTTTTGCATCTGAACTCTTCATATATATATATATATATATATACAGATAGATAGATAGATACACACACACACACACACACACACACACACACACACACATATATATATATATATATATATATATTATACACACACACACCATGAATATAAATATATACTGTATACACACACACACACACACATATATATTTACAAATGTTTGCTAGATGCCATTAATTGCGATTATATAAATTAGTGCCGTCAAATCGATTAATCACGATTAAATGCATCTAACATAAAAGTTTGTAAATATATAGTATGTCTGTATATACATATATATATATAACACACCAATAATATATCAACAAACTTTTATGTCAGATGCATTTAATCGTGAAGAATCAACATGAATAATTAATACAGTAATAATAATGACAATAGAATAGCGCATAAAATGTATAAGACAATATAATAAAATATTTAACATTTGTGTATTTTAATTATACATTTATATTTCATTTATTTCAACATTTTTTAATTATTATTACTATAAATATTATAAATAAAATAACGATCTCATCATTGAAAAGCTATAATGCGAAGGCCACAATGCAAAGTCTCGTGAGTGTTTTTATCACTCAACAGGTGAAACGTAGACTTCCCAGCCTTAAAAATTACAGCAGCACTGATGCTTGACAGAGGAATCTTTTCTTTATCCACAAACCTCCACTACTGTCCTCCATCCTTCCGTTGCCATGGTGACGGCCAGCTGCCGCAGGGTTGCCGGGTTGAGGATGCAAGGGTTTCTGAGAATCCCACATCAGCCCATCGGGACATCCTTCAGCCGGCACACGTGTCGGTGTCAGCCCTCGATCAGAGACACGAGCCGCGCACAGGAACAGCTCCAGGGGAACACGAGATGAAGTTTCCTCGAGACCCCTGCGACCTCTGACGACCCCTTCCATCCAGGGAGACAACCCGCTCACAATAGCCTCAGGTCGCTCAGACGGCGAGAGTCTGCGACAGGAAAACAGTCATTATTTTTACAAACACATTTAGAAATTACAGTTTTTTAACTTACTTTAGTCCTACTGTTATCTGTAAGCTAGTGTGCTCCAAAACAATGACAATATTTGCATTGAAAAATGTAGTCTCTGGATCAATGATTTTGACGACATCACTCTGCACTTCAGCTTCTCGACAGATTTTCTGTCCAATCAACTGCTCTCTAGAATCCGAAGCTCCGCCCCCCTACATTTGAAATAGAAGCTGCAGCTGAAATCACTCACTTGTTCATGCGTTTACTATTTTCTGCATTGTGAACGGCACATAGTGCACTATATAGGGGATAGGGAACGATTCAGTGTCAAAAGTTAAAAAAAACTGTATTTTTTTATACAATAATCTTTATTTATAATTTTTGCAGCGACACTAACATAGCATTAAATGTATACGCATTATATTTATATATATTAATTTTTATACAATAATCTTTATTTATAATTTTTGCAGCGACACTAACATAGCATTAAATGTATACGCATTATATTTATTTTTTTACAATAATCTTTATTTATAATTTTTGCAGCGACACTAACATAGCATTAAATGTATACGCATTATATTAATTTTTTTACAATAATCCTTATTTATAATTTTTGCAGCGACACTAACATAGCATTAAATGTATACGCATTATATTTATATATTTATTTTTAAACAATTATCTTTATTTATGATTTTTGCAGCGACACTAACATAGCATTAAATGTATACGCATTATATTTATATACATTTATTTTTATACAATAATCTTTATTTATAATTTGTGCAGCGACACTAACATAGCATTAAATGTATACGCATTATATTTATATATATTTATTTTTAAACAATTATCTTTATTTATGATTTTTGCAGCGACACTAACATAGCATTAAATGTATACGCATTATATTTATATATATTTATTTTTAGACAATAATCTTTATTTATAATTTTTGCAGCGACACTAACATAGCATTAAATGTATACGCATTATATTTATTTTTAAACAATTATCTTTAATTATGATTTTTGCAGCGACACTAACATAGCATTAAATGTATACGCATTATATTTATATATATTTATTTTTAGACAATAATCTTTATTTATAATTTGCATTAAATGTATACGCATTATATTTCATGCATTCCCTCCATTGACCTTGACATTGCACTACTATTTGAACTACATTTCGTGTGCAGAAATGCATATAAGTTTTTAAAAGTGACTGTTGATGTAACTGTGTGTGTCATCATGTGAATCAGTGACCTTTGCTTTGACCTGTGAGCTGTGGCTCATAGTTTTCTCCTGCTTATTGTGTAATATGCAGATTCTGTGTTGTTGTGTCATCATAAATCCACACACCGTCCTGCTTTTGTTTACGCTCAGGGAACTGTATCCGTGTTTGGATTAAACACACTCTCTTTTAGATTCTACTTTCAAAATCGTGTCCATTTATCTATTTGGAAAGCAGCTGTAAAGTGAGTCCTTCATGAATTTAACTATATACTGTAAATAGTTATAAACATATCATTTTATTTCTCTGTCGCTGACCATGTCGCCACTTCCCAAAACGAGTTCAGATCATATAAGGTCATTCGGACGACTCTGGCTCGGAAAGCATGATTGGAGACGAGGGCGATGTTTGTCAGACCATGTAAGGATACGAGTCTGCGAGACATTATTGCACAGACACACAAATAATCTGAAGATGAAGTGGATCAGTGGCCCTGCAAAGACATCCAAACAAAACATCTCTTCGACTGCAAGCTTCTCACAAACTCCATGTTTATATCACTCTAACGGCATATATTGCAATGAAGCTATTTTTGGGGTCAATAAAAAGTTATAGAAGTTTGCTTTAAAAGGAAATGCACTGAACTAATTTTAATTTTATACAAAATATATATTGTGCAAAATAATTTGGACTAAATAAAATAAATTTTGTGTTTAACCAAATTTGAAGTTGATATCACAAAAATTGAGCACTTATTAAAGCTTTCAAATGATATGATGACTGCTTGATCGGCGCAAAATGTACCTATATTATCACCCAGCTCTTAATATAAAGTTGGATATATGAGTATGTCCAACTTTATCCGCATACATGCCGTACATAAAATTATACAGCAAATTTTAACCGCTTGATTGCTATTGTCGCAAAATGTAAACAATAATATTGCCCTAAATGCGACAGTAATACAGCGAGTATTTTCTCCTTAAAGCCAAAGACAGTCTCAAAAAAACGTCACAAACGACCTTGTAACCAATCAGATCAACGTGTGATCGTCTACCAGTGGATCTCTGAGTGAGAGAGTGGAGGCGGGGCTCATTTGCATATTCATAGAACCACGTATTCTAAATGAGGCAAGGGTGTCGAGTTACATTCAAGGTATTTTAAGACCTGAAGAAAATGAAATTAAGATGAGTTTTAAGGGATAAAATTATAAAACACAACAGATAGCGGATTCCAAGACAGGTCAACCAACACATTTGAGCACACTGAAATCTTCAAACTATTCGTATCTCGTTCTAGTCGTCATGTTTGTGCAGATCAGAAAAAAATCCAGAAGAAACAGAAAAGCTTAAATGGCAATTCTGCACCCAGGTGCTTCATATTACTCGAACATTTGCTCAGTGTGATACTGGGTCACGTTCAAAGCCGCATTAAGGTGGTTTCAAAGACAAACTGTGTTTCTTTTGCAGAAATGTTGATCCATTTCTATTTTTCTAAGACCTGCGACCAATTGAATTAATATCCACTATGTTTAAACTGTCTTAAGTCCCCCTGTGGTGAAAATCCAGCTTTTAATGTTGTTTATACATATATGTGGTATTTTAATACACTTTAAGACAAACCATGTGTAAATTCATAAGTCGACAGCATTGCTGCCATGCATCCAACGTCAAAAAACACTTATATTTTCTCAATACAAATTGCAATTTATCTTTATTTCTCAAAGAGTTTTCGTAACAGAAAATGAGACTGGAATTACTGACGACTCGTTTCAACAGTTCAGAATCGATTCTTTCTTTTAGGAGACATTAACTTTATTTGTCGTGCACTTTGACCACTTTTTTAGAATAAATAAATGCATGAATGAATGAATAAATAAATAAATAAATATTCCTTAAAGGATTAGTTGACTTTTGAAAAAACTTTTGCTGATAATTTCCTCACCCCCATGTCATCCAAGATGTCCATGTCTTTCTTTCTTCAGTCGAAAAGAAATTAAGGTTTTTGATGAAAACATTCCAGGATTTTCTCCATATAATGGACTTCAATGGGGTCCAAAAGGTTCAAGGTCCAAAAGAAACTTTCAGTGCAAACTGCAAACTGTTCAAATGGCTTTAAACGATTCCAGACGATGAATAAGGGTCTCATCAAGCGAAACGATCACTCATTTTTTTTTAAAAATAACAACGTTTGAGTTTTATAAGCACAAATGCTCGCCTTGCTCTGTTCTGTTCGTGACTCTCCTGTTCGAACTCGTTCAACAAAATGAACAAATCTTTTTCCGAATCAATTCGTTCATTTCTTTCGCCTAATAAACTAAATGACTCGGAAAAAGATTTGTTCATTTTGATGAACGAGTTCGAACAGGAGTGCGTTACAGAACAGAGCAAGGCGAGTGTTTGAGCTTATAAAACTTAAACTTTTATTTATTTATTAAATGAGAGATCGTTTCGCTTGATAAGACCCTTATTCATCGTCTGGAATCGTTTAAAGCCCTTTGAACAAGTTTGCAGTTTGTACTGAAAGTTTCTTTTGGACCTTGAACCGTTTGGACCCCATTGAAGTCCATTATATGGAGAAAATCCTGGAATGTTTTCATCAAAAACCTTCATTTCTTTTCGACTGAGGAAAGAAAGACATGGACATCTTGGATGACATGGGGGTGAGGAAATTATCAGCAAAAGTTTTTTCAAAAGTGAACTACTCCTTTAACCAAGTGTTCTTAAAAAGTTGGTGACTAAAACAAAAAAAATATATGTTATATGTTGCTTGCAGAAAAAAATAGCTACTTCTGTCAATGGAAAAAAATGCTTTTTGCCCCATTAGTTGCAGTTCCAGCATCAGCCAGCAGGGGCAAACTGGACTGAACTAACAAGCCAAACCCAACGCGTTCTCATCCTAGGGCGTCATATAGTGACACTTTTGAAATTTCGTCTAAATCCAACGCACACGGCACCCTTTAGCGTCAATATAACACGCACAGAGCTTTGTTCGGTTAAGGTAGGTTTAGGGTTAGACCACTAGGAGGCGCCAATCTCATATTGACGCTAAAGGCTGCCATGTGCGTTGGATGTAGACGAAATTTCAAAAGTGTCACTATATGACGCCCGATGTCAGCTAAAATGGAAAGTAGTTGCAGGACATTATTGCATTATGTTATTTTGATGAAACTATTATTTTCCTTTACAATAACATGCCGTCAGCTCTCAATAAGCCTAAGAAGGTAAACAGGGTCAATTGCGTTTCATGTTGACAGCGCAGTGGGGGATGCGTTATGCGTTATATGATCAGACGTGGGTTGTTTTGTTGTGCAGACGGCTCATGATCCCAGCGAAGGGTTAAGCCTGGCTCAGCGCATTCGTTTCATTTCCTCTACATTTCCATCTGAGCAAACATGCGGGTGACCTGACAGTGCACAGTGGGGGCGTTCGTGACTCGAATGAGAGCAGAGAGAGAGGACACCCATGTGACCGTGAAAAGCCTGCAGTGTGCAGACGGTCAGGGAGGGGCGTGCGAGGGCAAACCCCTGAAGAGAGAGAGAGAGAGAGACTGCTGATGCGGCTTTAGCACAATAACAATTCCAGGAAACCGAGGCCAGGCTTTCAGTTCTGCTGCGTACAGTGTGTGTGTGTGTGTGATCCATACGCTCTGACACACTGCCTATGTTTGCAACATCATGCTATTATCCTACTCTACCATATGAGCAGCATGCATGATACACACGTGCACAGTTTAGCATGCTATACATAAAGCTATACACAGTTTAGCATGCTAAACATATTCTGCACTGCAATATAAAGATACACGTATTATGAATATGCACATGCAATCCAAAAACATTTAGATCAGGCATACTACTGGGGTCCTATATACCACTGGTCCTACGTAACCCACTCCGAGCTGGATTTGGACCGGATGCGCTAACAAGGACGCTAAAGACCGGAGCGCTAGCATCACTTCTTGAGACTAGGGGAGTGAGGTTCACACACAGCTCTCATTGGCCATCAGTGTTTTTGAATAGGGAGTTAGGTTTGTATTTATTTTCCTTTTCTTTTTGGGTTTAGGGAAGAGGTTTACAAATAAGGGAGTTGTGTTTGTTATTTTGGCTGAATCAAAACTTCCAAATTAATGTCTCATTGTTCAAATTAGACGGGGCGTAACACCTACATTACATCATTAGACGTGCAATCAAAAAACGTAGGCGTTCAACAAGATCTGCACGTGTTTACTACTAAAAAAAACTCCTCAAAACTCAAAAAATAATTACTGACTGTAATAGCGATATGACATTAATGCAACATTCACTTCCTACTTTAGCCTCGTATCAATTCATCACTTGATTCAGTCTATCATTATATTATACACTCTCAGAAAAAAGGTACAAAAGCTGTCACTGGGGCTGTACCTTTTCAAAAGGTAAACTTTTGTCCATTTTAGGTGCTAATATGTACATTTTAGGTACTAATATGAACCTTTTAGGTACTAATATGTACATTTTAGGAGTTGATATGTACATTTTAGGTACTAATATGTACATTTTAGGTGTTAATATGTACATTTTAGGTGTTGATATGTACATTTTAGGTGTTATGTACATTTTAGGTGCTAATATGTACATTTTAGGTGTTGATATGTACATTTTAGGTGTTAATATGTACATTTTAGGTGTTGATATGTACATTTTAGGTGCTGATATGTACATTTTAAGTGCTGATATGTACATTTTAGGTGCTAATATGAACCTTTTAGGTACTAATATGTACATTTTAGGTGCTAATATGTACATTTTAGGTACTAATATGAACCTTTTAGGTACTAATATGTACATTTTAGGTGTTAATATGTACATTTTAGGTGCTGATATGTACATTTTAGGTGTTGATATGTACATTTTAGGTACTAATATGTACATTTAGGTGTTAATATGTACATTTTAGGTGTTGATATGTACATTTTAGGTACTAATATGTACATTTAGGTGTTAATATGTACATTTTAGGTGTTGATATGTACATTTTAGGTGCTAATATGTACATTTTAGGTGTTAATATGTACATTTTAGGTGTTGATATGTACATTTTAGGTGTTATGTACATTTTAGGTGCTAATATGTACATTTTAGGTGTTAATATGTACATTTTAGGTACTAACATGTACATTTTAGGTGTTAATATGTACATTTTAGGTAATAATATGTACATTTTAGGTGTTAATATGTACCACTAAGGTACCAACATGCAGCCTTTTTGGTTCCTTTTTATTATGTAAAATATTTTTCTGAGAGTCTATCTATAATGCTATGTGTTCACGAGAGGAGGAACCGGGACAGAGGAAAAGAGATCAAATATAAACAGACATTCATTTCAAGGAAAAAAGCATGTGAGTGGCTCTTGAGACACGAGTCAGTCCGTGTGTGTGTGTGTGTGTGTGTGAACTCGTCTGCGCCAGCTAAAAATGGACATGAGAAAACAGGCTCTCCTCACCCGCCCATCCTCGGGTTTTACCCTTATTAAAATATGATGGCTTATGACAGCGTCGCCTATGTTCTTCTGAGTCATTTTCTGCCTGTCTGTCAAGAAGTGTATTTATATGTCCGGACATATATTATTGGATACATTATAGCCTACTTCACTGCAAGGGACAAGCATGATGGACATAACAAAGGTACAAAAACACCAATAAGCGGTGTGACATTTAACTATTGGCCCACTCTTAACACACATGCATTACATAATACATTGTATCTATTAATAACATGATACAATTATAGAGAATCTGACCACAAACAGCCTACAAGATGATGCAATGCCTCATATACATTTTAAAGCCACACAAAGCCATAATAGGCAAGATCTGTTGCAATACTTAAGATTTTAAAGCATAATCGGTGCAAATCCTGCGCACACTACAAACAAACTCGAAAAATTATAGTGCAAAAGTTTTTTCAGTAATTCAACTTAAAATGTGAAACTAATATATTATATAAACTCATTGCATGCAAATTTTATTTGTTATAATTTTGCCAAATTCAAAGAATACTGTGAAAAGGTTTTCATAAACTGTAAGCCATAATCATCAAAATTAAAACAAATAACGCTTGAAATATCTATAAAGAGTCTATATAATATATTAGTTTCACATTTTAAGTTGAATTACTGAAATAAAAGAACTTTTGCATGATATTCACCTAAAGTACGTGCATTTAAAAACGTCTTACATTGCCATAATTGGGATTACTGTATAGAAATGAGCGATGTGAAGATATACTTAAAATGATGTTTGAGTTGCATGTAAAAATTTCAGCATGCATGTTTGGAACAGCTTGATAATCAGTTTAAATATAAACGCGGATGTTGTTTCTTCAGAGGAACTCAAAGGCATGCCCACTTCAGATGGTTTTATATAAAGTGAGCTCCATATGACATGAACTAGATTCAATAGCTCTTTAATTTTTTCCCCTGTCAAAGGCAATCTCTGCTGTGGCTCTGGCCTAGATTTCTTCAAAGGCCTTCTCCAGTTATCTAGGACAGACCACATCCAACAACAGCACAGAAAACTCCTCGTTTCCATTCACTGGAGTTGACCAGAAAAACAGACTGTGATCGCGCTCAAATAAAACCCAAAATGCATCTGAAATCCACGGTTTGTGGCGGAGAGCTGAAAGACCTGGAGCGCTGCTGAGATTAAACGAGGTCATCGTGGAAAACAGGAGCAAAGACACGATTCCACTTCTGTAACGTCCTAGAAAAACTGAAACCTCCTGTTTAATTCAAGAATTAATCCTATTTTTACACCATTTGCTGTAATTATGTTGATTTACATTTAGCATAAAGAGCAAAGATGGCACCTCCGAAATAGTGAATTGGCAAAGAAATAGCTAAAACTAAAACTATTCAAATCATTTTCGTTCATTGAAATAAAGCTCCGAGGAAAAAACAAACAAACAACATATTAAGTAATTTAAATACACAATAAACTTAAATGAAAATTAGAAATTTTGCCTTGACAACTAAAATAAAGTGAAGTAGAAATAGTAAAATTATTTTTTAAAGCTTATAATAATAAAATTAAAACTAATAAAAATGACAAAAGCATATAGGAAAATACCTCAAATTAAAATATTAAGTTAAAATATAATCAAACATAAAAATAAAAGCTAATTCAAAACACTAATATTGTGCACAATGCTATAAATAATACTAAAAAACAAAGAATCTGTAATAAATAAAATACATTTTTTTGTATAATATTTAAACAAATAAATGATACATTATAATACATCAAATATACTAACTAAAAAATTATATAAATAAAAAAAAAATACTAATACTATAATATTAAAATTAATTAAAATACAATTTATTAAAATTAATAAATTAGTGTATTACATGTTTTACAATTTAATGTTAATTACTTAAATAAAACAATTAAATTATAATAAATAAAAAATATAACAACAACGTTATAAATGTTGTTAATCATTGAAATGAATTGCAATAAATAAACTAAAATAATAATGACAAAAATAGATATGCTTGTGATAATACTTTGAATAAAAGAGTATTGAATGACTAAATGTAAATAATATGGAGCAGGTTTAAAAATGTGAGCAACCAGACCATGAATAATAAAGCAGTGTTGGTGCATCCCGACCTGTCCACACACACACACACACACACACACACCTGTGGTGTTTCATCAGGGTCCCGAGGGTGGAGAAGCACCTGCTCCATCACGACCCGTTCATCACACACCACATCGAGAGCCTGCAAACACACACACACAGCTGCTCAAAGAGGCTTTTATTTCTCACACACATTCACATTTTCTTTCTTTTCTCGTCCCGAGGGCTTGTTAAAACATCGCCCAGGCCTGAAGCGAAGGTGGAGCCGATTGTTCGCCACAGTTGCGGGACAGAAAGCCGAGCCGTGGGCCGTTCCCCCGGATCCTGTACACACACACAGGTGCGATCATGAAGAGAAAAGGCCCCGACGCTGAAAGGAAGAGACGTGGCTCGCTCAGGAGGGCTCAGACTCTATTCCTCTCTCTCATCGTCGTTTTGGTGGTAATACTGTGTGTGTATTTTCACCTGCTTTTTTCCACTCCCTGGAGCGATTTTGCATTGTTCCCGATACTGTAATGTATTGCTTTTATCATTCAAACACACTGATGCTTAAATCAGCTGCTCAATGCATCAATTGCTATCTTTTGATAATGGATTAACTTGTAAATGTATCTTCATATTGCGTTGCAGAATATTTTTGATCATAACTGTATGGGATTTTAAAGGATGTACTGTAATGTAAATAATAAAACTGCAAACATTAAAAATAAATTAGCATGGAAACAGTTCACAATGCATTAGCAATGCACAATATATTTTCACAGCACTTATTAATATTTAATGTTATGTAATAAAAATATGCTTCATTGTTTGTTCACGTGATTTTAAAAATTCATTCATTATTTGTTGTTCATGAAATTGTTCATTATTGGTTTGCGTTTATAGCGTTCACTAATGTAAATTATACTTTGGAGGAACTTACATGTGATGCAGACGTTACACTAGTTTCCTAATAAAAGTGTTGAGATCACATGATCAGCTGAATACTTTCACTTTCTCACATGTAGTAAAATAATTGCTGATTGTTAATACTGCATTTCTGAAAAGAAAACTATTTCCGAAACAATTCGGAAACTATTGTTTTAGCATAATGACGCATCAACGCCACACAGTTTCAGTATAATTCACAGATGATTATCATATAATCATATATAAGCGTTACAAAAACTACCAGACTTTTGTACAGATTTGCAGTGTGAGGGGGATTTATTAGCAATTTTAAGACAATTTTAGAACAAGTTTGACGTGTGTATTCTGGATCCTGTTTTAAAAGTTAGGTGCGATTTTTTATAGCAGACATATTATGCCCTTTTGATTTAGTTTTTAGGCTCGACTAGAACAGGTTTTCATGATTCAATGATCAAAAAACATTATTTTCCTCATATTCTCCATTGTTGCGGCTCCTCTCTTCCCAGTCTGTCAGTAACGCTCTGTTTAGTTCCTGTCTCTATGAAGCCCCGCCTTCTGAAAGCACACTGTGCTCTGATTGGTCGGCTCGAGCAGTGTGTTGTGATTGGTCGAGCACTTTGAGTGTGTTTGGGAAAACCATAACCGCCAGTTTCAACCAGGCCCCGCCCCTTTATCATGCATATTAATTATTATAATGAGGAATATTGTGACGTGTTCCGGAAGAAACTCAAGACTACAATGGAGGCGTTTCAGGAGTTCAGAAACACTGACACTGATATAGAGAAGAACAACCTTTTTCAATATTACACACTAAAGAAAGATGTAAAAAAAAAATCATAATTGGGCTGTTTCAACCCAAATTTGGGTCAAATATGGACAAACACAAATGTTGGGTTAATAAAGAAATGTAAAAAATATACAGTTAAAAATTGAAAGTTGAAGTTGGGTTAAAATTTTAAATGACATTTTTTAACCCAAATTTGGGTCAAATATGGACAAACCCAAATGTTGGGTTAAAAAATGTCATTTAAAATTTTAACCCAACTTCAATTTTCAATTTTTAACTGTATATTTTTTAAATTTCTTTATTAACCCAACATTTGTGTTTGTCCATATTTGACCCAAATTTGGGTTGAAACAACCCAGCATTGTTTAGAGTGTAGGAGCCCTTTAAAAACCTTTCAAACTAGGTCTGATCTACATTTCACACCTTTTTAAAACCAAATAATGGTTAAACAAACCTACATTTGATCCTCACAGGTTCAGTGGTTTTGGTGTTCATGTGCCAAACAAACAGAGCGTCTGGTCTCTCGGTCCCTCACAGACGGAAGGAGCCACAGGGGTTTGGGCCGCGAGACCCGCATGAACCTGCTGTCGGGCGGGAGGATTGTGTTTAGTGTAGCGTAGCGACGCGGCTCTCCGTCAGACACAGATCCCACAGCAACACCACACACACCGTCTGAGCACGCTATGAAACACAAACAAATGATGCAACAGAAATGCTGGGTTGTTTCAACCCAACTTTGGGTCAAATATGGACAAACTCAGCCATTGGGTTAAATTTTTAAACCCAACATTTGGGTTTGACCATATTTGACCCAAAATTGGGTTAAAACAACCAAGCATTTTTTTTAGAGTGCATGCATTGTGAAAATGCTAACTTGTTAACGGTACGCTAACTTAGGCCCTGTTTACACTCTTTTACCTAATTTGACTTGGCTTGATCAGCATTTTTCTATCCTGTTTTGACATATTTCCAACTTTTAAACAGAAATAGGAAATGGAAGGGCTTGTATCCTCTTTTAAACACCAAATACCAAACACACTCTCACTGCAATTCATAGCCATATTATATTTCGGTGGCTACATCGTATGAATTTGTACAATCATATTCATAAAACCCATATGAAATGTTCGCGAACATTCTATTGGACAAAGCGTGGGACACGCCTGATGATGTCATCAATATTCTTGGTCTGTTTTTCCAAAAGATTTAACGATAGCCTCTTAAAGCCGCATACATGGACTAAATATACCTTTTGATTTCAAGAATGTATAACATTCAGTCTTTTCAAAGATTTGATCTCACTAACCTAGAGAACTTTGGTGAATCCAGCGATTTGTTTCTTCTCAAAACCCCGGGTTTGCATCCGATGGCGAGTGAACGCGGCGTCTGAAACTACACAAGATATCATTGCATGAACATACAGTGCATGTTTAAAGAGAGTTTAGAGCCAATTCTCACTATTAACTAGTTGCTTATTAGCATGCATACTAGAATATTGGCTTTATATCAGTACTTATAAAGCATATAATTGCCTAATTGCACGTATTAATGCCTTATTCTGATCATATTCTACATCCCTTGCTTAATCCACCCAATACCTAAACTTAACAACTCTCTTACTGACTATTGATAAGCAGTAATTAGGAGTTTATTGAGGAAAAAGACATAGTTATAGTGAGAATTGGAAACCAAAGTGTAACCAAATAATGATCCAAAATTGTAAATCCTGTCATCCTTTACTCACCGTCCAAACCTTTACGACCTATTAATGAGGAATGCTCAGAAAAATACAGTACCCGTTTTTACCAGTACGAAACCCCAATGCATGACTTGTGTTTTTTTGCATAGATTCATAAACAGAGTCATGCTTACACATCCAATAAAGTTATTTTTTTCTTGTATTAAGATTAAGAAAGCCCAATAAAGTAGGCCCTATCCGTCTGTAGTAATGAGACAGAAGGCCTTTTGTATGACTAGTCTTTTTTACTGTAAGGGAACATGGAAAATCTGTAAGAAACAGCACACATGACACAAATACAGTCTGTCATTTAGAGAGCATTTGGCTCGGTTTCCGAGCCAGGCCTCACAAATGGCTTCCATGTGTGAGAGTTGAGAGGAGAGGCAGATCTCGGCGGGTTTGCTTTGTCTGAGAGCTCTTGGCGTCGACGCAAGGATTCCTGAAAGCCCAACAGCTCCCTGACTCAGAAGCACACGGACGCCCTGGATGAACTTCCCGATGGAAGTACGAGAGTCAGATCTAGGGTTTCTCCGGTCAGGAAATGAGTCACACTTTTATTCCCCCATTCATCCGCAGACATTCCCACCTCTCCTTCATCCCGAGAGCCTCGTGGCAAAGGGCTGAAACTCCCACTTTAATCTGTCGACTCAATTATTTAACCCACACTTCAAACGCGGGCGCCATCCTGCAATCCGGTCTGCAACCGAGCCCAACACTGACTCGCTGCTTTTCCTGATTTAAAACTCTTCACTAAACTACAAAACAGTGATGCACATCCTGTGCTCTCGAGTTTAAAGGGATAGTTTTCCCAAAAATGATTTACTCACCCTCAAGTCATCCTAGGTGTATGTGACATTCTTCTTTTCTGACGAATACAAACGGAGTTATATTAAAATATGTCCTGGCTCTTCCAAGCTTTATAATGGAAGTGAATGGCTGTTTTGAAGTCCATAAAAGTGCATCTATCCTTCATAAAAGTGCATCCATCCATGATAAAAGTGCATCTATCCATTATTAAAGTGCATCCATCCATCATAAAAGTACATCTATCTTTCATAAAAGTGCATCTATCCATCATAAAAGTGCATCTATCCATTATAAAAGTGCATCCATCCATCATAAAAGTGCATCTATCCATTATACAAGTGCATCCATCCATCATAAAAGTGCATCCATCCATCATAAAAGTACATCTATCTTTCATTAAAGTGCATCTATCCATTATAAAAGTGCATCCATCCATCATAAAAGTACATCTATCTTTCATAAAAGTGCATCTATCCATCATAAAAGTGCATCTATTCATTATAAAAGTGCATCCATCCATCATAAAAGTAGATCTATCCATCATAAAAGTGCATCCATCCATGATAAGTGCATCTATCCATCATAAAAGTGCATCCATCCATCATAAAAGTGCATCAATCCATCATAAAAGTGCATCTGTCCATCATAAAAGTGCATCTATCCATCATAAAAGTGCATCCATCCATCATAAAAGTGCATCCATCCATCATAAGTGCATTTATCCATCATAAAAGTGCATTTATCCAACATAAAAGTACATTTATCCATCATAAAGTACATATATCCTTCATAAAAGTGCATCCATCCATGATAAAAGTGCATCTATCCATGATAAAAGTGCATCTATTCTTCATAAGTGCATCCATCCATCAAAAAAGTGCATCTATCCATTAAAAAGTGCATCTATCCATGATAAAAGTGCATCCATCCATCATAAAAGTGCATCTATCTATCATAAAAGTGCATCCATCCATCATAAAAGTGCATCTATCCATAATAAAAGTGCATCCATCCATCAAAAAAGTGCATCTATAATCATAAAAGTGCATCTATCCATGATAAAAGTGCATCCATCCATCATAAAAGTGCATCTATCTATCATAAAAGTGCATCCATCCATCATAAAAGTGCATCTATCCATGATAAAAGTGCATCCATCTATCCATCATAAAAGTGCATCTATCCATAATAAAAGTGCATCTATCCATTATAAAAGTGCATCCATCCATGATAAAAATGCATCTATCCATCATAAAAGTGCATCCATCCATCATAAAAGTGCATCCATCCATCATAAAAGTGCATCTGTCCATCATAAAAGTGCGTCTATCCATCATAAAAGTGCATCTGTCCATCATAAAAGTGCATCTATCCATCGTACCTGTCAGTCTGTTGTCCTGTTGCTACCCTCTTGCTTTAAGCATTGTTTTGCTTACTAACTTAAGTTTTGCGTAACGTTACTAACTACACTTTTGAAACACATAGTTAAAAGTACTTTACATGTGTGAATGGTTGTTAGCACTATAACTGTTACTAAACTAGCAGCGCAGTTTACCTTTGACCGGATTAAAGGGTTAGTTCACCCAAAAATGAAAATTCTGTCAGTATTTACTCACCCTCATGTTAATCCAAACCTCTATGTGTTTATTTGTTCTGCTGAACACAAAGGAAGATATTTGGAAGATTGTTTTAATCAAACAGATCTCATTCCCCATACAGTCAATGGGGAATGAGATCTGTTTGATCTGTTGGACATGGGAAACACAGACTCGTTAAACTACGACAACAACAGAACTTGCGACTATAGTTGGCTAACGATGCTTTCGGGAAACACACACAGTCCGTTAACTAGATCAGTCCCTGTCTGGAAACATCAGACACTGGAGGAAACGCACTTCATCGAGGCACCAGATGGATTTACCAGTGGAATATACTAAATACACTTAAAAACCAGGACTGGCACAATCTCCATTCGCCAATTTTAATGCATGGTCAGTTGCCTGTGAACTACATTATCAATGAAGTGTGCATAACACATTTGCCTACTTAAACATGAAATCAGCCGAAGCATAGCAACAGCACGCCGTCCTCGTGAAAGTGATCCTGCCCACCGAGGGAACAGAGGCTATTCTGAGCCGGGGTGTGACAGGGGTTCACATTGACACGGTTTCCTAAATGAAGTTCGTCTCGCTCGCTATTCTTCTACTCTCCAGTGCCATTGTTCAGACGGGAAACGCCACAGAGACGTATTAGTTAACACACTATTTTAAGTAGGTTAAGGACACTCACACCCCTCTGACTAAATCAACCTCTTTTCTTTAAGCCAGCCAGCGTCATCTACATTGTCTATTAATACGATTAGCATGAAACAAGACGGCTAATTTCAGTTCATCACTACATATGCTGTAATAAAAGAACCAGAGGGTTGTGAGATTGTGTGCTTAAACGAAACATGTGATGGGATTGACAAAAATAAAAAATGAAACATGTTAACTGAAATAAAGTATTAAAAACTTTATTAATAAACATGATTTATTTTAGTTAGCTGTCAAATCAACGAATTTTCATTTAAAGTTGAAGAACTTCAATTGCAAGTAAAAACTTAATCAGAGAGAGCGACTTTGGACTTTTTAAAGCAATGTATTCCATCATTAAAACACTTTTTAACATCTAAAAAACATACTTTATCAAAACATTACCATTTAAAAAAGAGATACTTTTGTTTACACACCATTTCTTCTAAACATTCGGAGATTACAATTAATTTTATTAAATTCATATTCTTATCTTATTCTGGATTCAACCAAGGCCTTGAATAAATGAAACATATTAACCATATTTTGTCAAATCAACTTTATAATAATTTATTTAGTTGAGATAACTTATTATTTTGAGTTTCTGATGGTTAAATTAATCTCCTTCATTGTATTAACTCACTTTTTCCAGTTCAATGAACTTGAATTTTAAGGCAACCCAGGTTACTTACTTTTTTAAGTTAAACCAACAATATTTTTTTACAGTGTAGTAATCACAACATATTTTCTTTTGTCAAATCAACTTAAATAATTTATTTAGTTCAGATAACATATAATTTTGAGTTTCTGATGATTAAATTAATCTCCTTCATTGTATTAACTCACTTTTTCCAGTTCAATGAACTTAAAATTTTAAGGCAACCAGGTTACTTACTTTTTTAAGTTAAACCATCAATATTTTTTTACAGTCTATAAGCTTTCCAAATGGCCACTTTTGCTTGACCAAACAAAAAATGTGAAATTTTATTTATGGCGAGAACACTTATAACCAAAAATAAACACTGTTTTTGAAAAATCCCTTAACTGCTCAAAATTCTATCCAAAACATAAAAAAAGTGGAGATAATTTACAATATTCACAGAAAACATGAAAGACTGTGTCAAGTTCATTCCACAAAGTACAAAAAGAAGATTCTGAATATTTACATTTAAACAAAAAAAACTTTTGTTGGTAATGCGCAATGCAAAATCCGCCACTGTAAATCACCAGACCAGAGAGAGAGAGAGAGAGAGAGAGAGAGAGAGAGAGAGAGAGAGAGAGAGAGAGAGAGAGAGAGAGAGAGAGAGAGAGAGAGAGAGAGAGAGAGACTAAATATAAGGGGGAGGAAAAATCCTGTTCCCTCCAGTTAAACGCTTCAGTCATTCATACTCTCTCAGCCATACATTTGTCAGCCTGTTTTTCAAGTGAGTCACAAAGAAATGTTGCTCACACACACACACACACACACACACAGAGACAGACAGAGACACACACACACACACACACCCCGCAGCTCTAATTCCAGGAAGCAGCTGCTCAGATGATGATAGCCTATATCAGGCCAGTGAATCACACCTCTGTTTTGACTCCCGGTTTTTTCTTTCTCTGTCCTCAGAATGGGACACGGCTGGCTGGAAGAATGCGCCGCGTGGCACAGATCCAGCGGGACGAGAGGATGGAGATCAGGAGTGACAGGATTGTGGAGGGAAGGGATGGTGGTGCTTTATTACAGGCTGCGGGATATCATTTCAGCGGCCGACATGTCTGGACCAAACACACATATTATAGAGCAGCTGGGATTCAGCAGAGAGAGAGATCTGAGTCAATGATGTCACTCGTTCCCAATAGGGAGACATTGAATCATTCTGGTTTAGATTCCTTAACTGTTTTTGTTCCACTTTAGTACTTCAAAAATAAGTGATCCAAACTGCTATAATTAAAGGGATTGCTCATTGACGAGTGACGTTCAGCTCAGTGAATCAGTCATGAATCGCTCCACCCGATTTGGTTCAATCATTCAAACGAATCAGTTATCAATTGAACCAAATCGGGTGGAGCGAATTGGTTCAATTGATAACTGATTCGTTTGAATGATTCATCCTAACCAACTGAGTCAATAAAAGATTGATCATGAGTTTGAAGTTCATGAAGTTTAGACAAATCTTAAGTTTAATTGCATTATTGCTGTAGATTCAGCAGCGTTCAGCTTTGTTATTGATAACTAAAACTATTTATGAAAATCGGATAACTCAAATAAAGCTGAAATGAAATAAAATGTAAATATTGGCCACATATCGGTATCATGTTCATTATCATTATTGTCCTGATAAGAAACTTTGGCTAATAAAGATTATTTGACGCTTCAGATGATCACAATGGCTTGAAATATGAAAATGGAAAATGTGCAGCGCAAGACTGTCATATCGGCTACATAAAATTATGAGAACATTATAAGTGTGTGTTTTTGACTTGGCTTTTAATGCCGAGACTTTTGTTTTTGTAATCAGGCTGTCAAAAAATATATAAAAATTTGGATTTAGATTTATCGTAACGGTTAACGGCTTTCAAATATAAAGAAATATCGGATATCGGCCCAAACTTTTCATATCGGCGCATCCCTAATAAATATTAGATGAACAATTATTTACAGGATCTTTTTAGAAGGACAATCAGTTCTGAATGAGATGCATAATTGAGCGCCAGGGATTCAGAGGAAGGAAATTGTAAAGTTGCGAATTAATGCATCATATTGGAGAGGCTTAATCATATTTCGGGGAGATATTTTTTATATAATAGTATAAAATAAATAAAGTTTTGTAAAAAGGCAGTTTTCTACTGTATATAAAAAAATGAGTCAAAAATGTACAAACCTAACCATTAAGTTAAGTTTTTTAAATACATTTTTAACCCAACGGTTGGGTTCATACATATTTGACCCAATTTTGGAACAACCCAGTATTTTTTTTTAAAGTGTATGCATTGCAATGTCCCCATTTAGATAAGTAAAAGTGTGAGTGTATGTGTGTGAAGTCAGGTAACACACCAGCCAATTTGATTTGTGTGTTTTAAATGCATTATGTTCATATTTGTAATTAATGCAATGTAATTAATACACTCTAAAAAATGCTGGGTTGTTTTAACCCAACTTTGGGTCAAATATGGACTAACCCAGCCGTTGGGTTAAATTTTTACATTATATTTTTAACCCAACATTTCAGGTTTGTCCATATTTGACCCAACATTGGGTTAAAACAACCCAGCATTTTTTAGAGTGTATGGTTAATGCATCATAATGGGGAGATTAACCATGTTTTGGGAGATATTTGCACTCACAAGCTCACTTTTGGGGATGTTCGTCTTTTCAAAAATACACTGTAAAAATGAATATGCTTTATCTAATCAATAAAATTGTGGCAACAGATTAAAAGCAATATTATTTATTAAATTGAACAAATTAGAATTGAGTGATAGTTAATTAAATTAACATTCTAATTAATTCTAATTTGTATAATTTAATTAATAATATTGCTTGTAATATGTTGCCACAATTTTATTGATTAGATAAAGCATATTATTTTTTTCAGTGTAGTATAAAGTAAATAAAGTTTTGTAAAAATGCAGTTTTCTACTGTATATAAAACATTGGGTCAAAATGTACAAACCTAACCATTAAGTTAAGTTTTTAACCCAACGGTTGGGTTCGTCCATATTTGACCCAATTTTGGAAAAACCCAGCATTTTTTAGAGTGTATGCATGCAATGTCCCCATTCATATACGTGTGTGTGTGTGTGTGTGTGTGTGTGTGTGTACTCTAAAAAATGCAGTTTTTTAACTCAATTTTGGGCCAAATGTGGACAAACCCAAATTTTGGATTAAAAATGCAATTGAAAAATGTAACCCAATGGCTGGGTTTGTCCATATTTGACCCAAAATTGGGTTAAAACAACCTAGCATTTTTTAGATTGTGTGTAAGTCAGGTGACACACACCAGCCAATTTGATTTGTGTGTTTTATGTTCATCTTTGTAATTAATGCAATGTAATTAATATGGTTAATGCATCATATCGGGAAGACTTAACCATGTTTTGGGAGATATTTGCACTCGAAAGCTCACTTTTGGGGATGTTCGTCTCTTCAAAAAAAAGTATAAAGTAAATAAAGTTTTGTAAAAATGCAGTTTTTTACTGTATATAAAACATTGGGTCAAAATGTACAAACCTAACCATTAAGTTAAGTTTTTAACCCAACGGTTGGGTTCGTAAATATTTGACCCAATTTTGGAACAACCCAGCATTTTTTAGAGTGTATGCTATGTCCCCATTCATATAAGTGTGTGTGTGTGTGTGTGTGTGTGTGTACTCTAAAACTGCTAGGTTGTTTTAACTCAATTTTGGGTCAAATGTGGACAAACCCAAATTTTGGATTAAAAATGCAATTGAAAAATGTAACCCAATGGCTGGGTTTGTCCATATTTGACCCAAAATTGGGTTAAAACAACCCAGCATTTATTAGAGTGTGTGCCAATTTGATTTGTGTGTTTTAAATGCATCTTTGTAACATCCACAGGTCTGTAACTCTCTCTCTTACACACACACACACACACACACACTCTCTCGGGCTGATCTAGGGAACAGGGGTGTGTGTTTGGGGGAAATCGACGACGGCCTTCAGTGAAACGCAGGATATCCTGCTGTGATTGTGTGGCTCTGAAAGCTTTGCTCAGGAATGTGACCTACATTCTCCCTCATTGTGTCGGAGCGCAGTAAACACACGGTGTAACGCGCTTCTGAAACCTGCTATTTCTATTCACATCGAGACTCAAACATACACAGATCATTTCACAGAAAGGAATGAACTTTGTATTAAATATGTTGTTAGAAATGTCCAAATAATGTTATAATAGTTGCTACGCCTGTGTTCAATTTAGAAATGTCTCTAACATGTAGGACAACACATTTGCTTAGGTCACTTCCCATGCATCTTGTTTAGTCATATTGTGTGTGTGTGTGTGTATTGATTTTTGCAATGTTTTGTCTGAAATGATACATTTATTTGATCAAAACTAAGGTAAACATTTTGAAATATTACTATAATTTAAAATAGCTATCACATGATCCTTCAGAAATCACTCTAATATGCTGATCTGATGCTCAAAAAAAACGTTTATTATTATTATCTGTGTTGAAAACGGTCGTGCTGCTGCTTCAGATTTTTGTGGAAGCAGTGAAACATTTTATTTTGCAGGATTATTTGATAAATAGAAAGTTTTAAAAGAGGATTTATTTGAAATTAAAATGTGTAAAATTTAAATGCATTTTGATTCATTTCAGAGAGAGAGAGAGAGAGAGAGACTAAATATAAGGGGGAGGAAAAATCCTGTTCCCTCCAGTTAAACGCTTCAGTCATTCATACTCTCTCAGCCATACATTTGTCAGCCTGTTTTTCAAGTGAGTCACAAAGAAATGTTGCTCACACACACACACACACACACAGAGACAGACAGAGACACACACACACCCCGCACACACCCTTGCTGCTCAAGAAACATGCTGAGGATAAATATTTTGTAACATGAATGTCTTTACTGTCACTTTTTATCGATTTAATGCATCTTTGCCAAATAAAACTATTATTTCTCTATATTATTTGTATTTATTTATTTGCTTAGTCTGTTCATTGAACTTTCACAATATTAACAGGATAAATATACAGGCCAAAAAAAATTGTGTAAGTACTAATCTATTTAAAAATAAAAATGCCACACTTTTGCTTGTGTTTATAATAATGCATGGCTTCTTGAGTTTCCTTTGAGACACATACTGTAAGACAGGCTGCATGACAACATCTCCAAACCCTGTATTAAAGTCTTTAAAAGGCTTCCACATGAGCAGAGGCAGGAAAGGGTTAATCAGTGATTCTCCGGTCAGGACAGAGATTAAATGGAGTCTGTAATGCTGACTCACTGCATGAAGAGCCTCTCTCTCTCTCTCTCTCTCTCTCTGTGTCTCTCTCCCCCTCTCTCTCTCTCTCTCTCAGATTATGTGCACGGTTGTGCGAGCATGTGGCAGCCTGCCTGCTTTTACGGGAAGAAAGCAAGAGCAAAAATACTTTGGAGTGCTGTTTATCCTGAACACACACACACACACACACACACACACACATGAGACTAAAACAGATCCAACAACAACAGGCCTACATGTGCTAGACATTCAGTTTTCTGCACTGGGAAGCACTTCGATATTTTGACTTAAAAGACGAGAAATAAATTCTGAATAGACTTTTACGTCGCCTGAATAAAATGTGAGTGATGTTTGCCCGTTTAAACTCACTGCCACAATGACAGGGTGCGGATTGTGGTTGCTAGGGTGTTGCTACAGTATGTGGTTACTAAGACGTTATTGGTGGTTGCTAAGATGTTTTTGATGGTTGCTAGGGCGTTACTATGTGGTTGTTGAGAAGTTCTTGGTGATTCCTAATATGTCCTAGGTGGTTGTCATGGTGTTGCTGAGATGTTTTGATGGTTGCTATGGCGTTACTATGTGGTTGTTAAGAAGTTCTTGGTGATTCCTAATATGTCCGAGGTGGTTGTCATGGTGTTGCAAAGATGTTTTGATGGTTGCTAGGACGTTACTATGTGGTTGCTGAGAAGTTCTTGGTGATTCCTAATATGTCCGAGGTGGTTGTCATGGTGTTGCAAAGATATTTTGATGGTTGCTAGGACGTTACTATGTGGTTGCTGAGAAGTTCTTGGTGATTCCTAATATGTCCTAGGTGGTTGTCATGGTGTTGCAAAGATGTTTTGATGGTTGCTAGGGCGTTACTATGTGGTTGTTGAGAAGTTCTTGGTGATTCCTAATATGTCCTAGGTGGTTGTCATGATGTTGCAAAGATGTTTTGATGGTTGCTAGGGCGTTACTATGTGGTTGCTAAGAAGTTCTTGGTGGTTCCTAATATGTCCTAGGTGGTTGTCATGGTGTTGCTAAGATGTTTTGATGGTTGCTAGGGCGTTACTATGTGGTTGCAGAGAAGTTCTTGGTGGTTGCTAATATGTCTGAGGTGGTTGCTACAGTGAGATGTTCTTGATTGTTGCTAGGGCGTTGCTATGTGGTTGTTGAGAAGTTCTTGGTGGTTCCTAATATGTCCGAGGTGGTTGTCATGGTGTTGCTAAGATGTTTTGATGGTTGCTAGGGCGTTACTATGTGGTTGCTAAGAAGTTCTTGGTGGTTCCTAATATGTCCTAGGTGGTTGTCATGGTGTTGCTAAGATGTTTTGATGGTTGCTAGGGCGTTACTATGTGGTTGCAGAGAAGTTCTTGGTGGTTGCTAATATGTCTGAGGTGGTTGCTACAGTGAGATGTTCTTGATTGTTGCTAGGGCGTTGCTATGTGGTTGTTGAGAAGTTCTTGGTGGTTCCTAATATGTCCTAGGTGGTTGTCATGGTGTTGCAAAGATGTTTTGATGGTTGCTAGGGTGTTACTATGTGGTTGCTAAGAAGTTCTTGGTGGTTCCTAACATGTCCGAGGTGGTTGCTAAGATGTTCTTGATTGTTGCTATGTAGTTGCTAAAATTTTCTTGGTGGTAGCTAGGGCATTGCTAGGCTGTTCTTTGTTAATGTCCTGATGATATCCTGGTCTCTAGATATGGCTCAAGGCCCTCCTTCACTATTGTACTAATTTTATCAGTGGAAATCATACACCCAGTCACTCAGAAAAGAAACCGCACACCTCTTCTAACATTCAACACAATAACAGTCTCTTTGAAGGCATTTCAGACCATTAGTCTTTGAAAACACTAATGCTCAAACACAAAGATGTTCCCTACCTTCCTTTAGCTCTCTTCTTAATCTTATTATCCTGCTGTCGGTGTCTGGACTAATGCCTCAATGGTTCGTCTTCCATTAGCAGGTTTTCTGCAAACAAACACTCCAGCGTCTCTTTCTCTCTCCTGTTTACCCAGATGTGAGATCCGTCAAAACCACACGAGTCCACCGTGAACCTGTAGTCCAGTCAACACAGAAATACATTAGAGTGAATTCAATAACTTTAAGCACTTTTTGTCCCTGAGCTTCTGTGGTGATCAGGTGTTGAAATTGTAGGATTGAAAATAATCCAAAATATTTAAAACGAAAAAAAAAAATTTGCTTTTCTGTTTTCCACCTGCTCTTTCTTACAACAAAGACCATGTGGAGTTCCCAAAGGCACAGTATGATCGAGGCCTGTTGGCTTAGATGTGTGTACTTTAGGGGTCGGTGAGTTGACACACCTTTAGTACAGTATTATAGGGGAAGTTGTAATTACTTATTGGTCAGTTTGAATGTCTCACATTTGGGTTTTAAGGCCCTTGGACACTGAGTCCGAAATTTACGTATGAGTTTTCGTATTCGTGATTCAGTGTCTCTGAATTGTCAAAACACCATTCAAACTGCTTGAATTAAGGCAGTTCTGAAGGCGAAAGGGGTCAAACACAGTGACATAATACTAAAATAAACCATAAAACGATTGTAAAATGATGCACACGTTCTGTCAGAAGGATTCATTAAATCCTCTCAAATTCGGCCTCTTTCACTTCCTTTGTAAATTCCTTTTCCTTCATCTTTTTATGAAATGAAAACAAGGCATGAGTCAAAAAGTGATTTTTTGTGGTAATCAATATTACGCCA
This sequence comes from Pimephales promelas, assembly GCF_988280905.1. NCBI lineage: Eukaryota > Metazoa > Chordata > Actinopteri > Cypriniformes > Leuciscidae > Pimephales > Pimephales promelas. Next base: position 1,963,700 of record NC_142779.1, on the reverse strand, counting down.
CAAATGCAATCGAGCTCAAGTTGTTTTGAACCTGGAATATTATTTTAATTGTGTCTGAGAGAGTGAAACCAATTTTGCCTCAAGAAAAATAATAAATGACTTTAATTGCTTCTTTTCTCAGGTTCAGGCCCCATTAATCATGACAAATGTGAATCAGACATATGTCATTGTATTTCTATTGTAAGGTCTCACAATGCATTAAAAAAAGCACATTCTTACACTCACACATTTGCAAGGAAGAAGTCCCGAGTTAAATGCAATGCAATATAAAATGTGTATTTTACTGAGATAAAAGTTGTGAGAATGCACAACTTTTTGCACCTATTATGCATCATAATTTTGCACAGATTGATGCACATCTTGCACAAGCGAGCAGAGAAAGTTCAGCACACAAGAATGCATCATCGTTCAGGCGTCTGCGGGTGAAGAGACCTCTGGAAAACAGAGTAAATAGTCATTAATTATCATTATTAAGGGTGGAAACTCCCGACCTCTTTATCACCGTACACTTCTCGAAGAAATGCGTGTGTGTGTGTTATCATGCATGTGTTTGATTTCAACACCTGATCGCCACAGAAGATAAGAGATAAACAGTGCTTAAAGCCTGAATATATTACAGTAGTGATGTGTATGATCATACATAGTATGCAAAGGTACACACACATCATCTGGGTTTCACATTTCTCATCCGATTTGTATTCAAACTGTTTGTATTATACTATTACTTTTGAATTAAAGTATTTTATAAACTGTTTTTGCACTTTCCGACACATTCATTATTAATAATCAAAAATATCTACATATGCCATTTTAGTTTTCTATGAGTGACAATTCATAATGTTCATCAGTATTTTGACGCCTTCGATGCTTTAAAAAGTCCAGTAATCTCAAATAAGAATTTGACATTTTGGAAATATCTCAGAGCAGATTCTTACATCAGATAAAGGCCAAGAATTTACAGAAAATGATTATGAGATGATTGGAGATGATTGGGTGTTTTAGCGCCTCAGATGAAAGTGTTCGTTCGAGTAAAAACTCCCCATGAGTGTTTCCTGAATGAGATCAAACTCTCCGAAAAGTGGAGGTTATTAATAGACAGTAAACATTACACTGGTTTTGCAATACAACTGCAGCATTCATATACGGTATGTCAGCAGCCAGTATAGATTAAAAATGGCTGACCACTTTGATATGAATTATTAATTAAGAAATTTAACTCCATAAACTAGTTCTGTAAACGACAAAAATGATTGTGTTAAGTTTAATGGATGAAAAATATGGTTGTAATATTATGATAAAAATTATGTGAAAATAAAAAAAAAACTTGCATTTAATAATTAAATCAAATAAAAGTGGTGCCAAAGTTGCAGTGCATCTGGTTGACCAATTTGAATTTAATTTTTAATTAATAAAATTAAACTCTATAAAATTGACTCGAATCTGCTAAAAGGGCTGTGTTGAAAAATATTGTTGCAATGATTAAAAACTACTAAATAAATAGGCTAAATAAAATATGATTATGTTAAATAAAAAGGGGTGTACAAATTGGCAATTTGAATTTAATCATTGATGAAAAAATAATTATGTTAAGCTCGATGTTATAATGAATTCAAAATGTTTTAATATAATCATGAAAAACTACCTGAATAAATATAAATTTCTAGTATATATTGTAAAATTCTTGTATTTACTTTGGTTAAACTGCATACATAACTGTAAAAAAAAAAAGTTACGGTAATTTACGGTAAAATACCGGCAGCTGTGGTTGCCAGAAATGTACCGTATAAAATACGGTAGCAAGAATTTACGGTAATAAGTTTTTTTACAGGCTTAACTTTAAATTTAAGGAAATAAACTGTATGTAATTATCTGATATACTGTTAAATTATCGACCATTTGAAGTGTTAATATCTGTTTTATACCATTGTAATATACTGACATCCATCAATCACAGCAGTAATGATAGTCACATGATACATGGAAACTCATAACATGTAGCTCTTTCACAAGACACTTAATATTAACATTTAGAAGCGGCACAGTGTCATTCAAGTGTGGAGTGTCACGCAGGGAATTGTGGGAATGTCAATTTACGTTTCTTCACTGTAAATTATACAATGAGTTGTTCATTTTCACTTTAAAAACTGTAAATTTAATAGTATTTTACAATAAAATTACATGAAATTTACCATAAGATCTATCACAGTTATTTACCGTATATAGTAAGGAAAGGTTCTGTTAACCAATTAACAGTTTTTCACTGTAGCATTTTTACAGTCTTTAACTGTCACCGTCCCACAGGTGGGACGTTTGCCACTATATTTTTAAAACAATAATATCTTAGTAAATACCTTAAATAATATTGACAAACTATATATCATTTGAAAGCTTACAATCTCTAGTTTCCATATTTGGTGACTGATTTTCAAAATATATTACAGAGGAGCCATAATTTATCAATATAAAACAAGAATATTTTCATACTCATAAGACCTTCAGACCTTTATTTTAAAATAGCAGTAAACAAGAAAAATCATTAAAAAATGGTAGATACCTCAGTTTGTTTTCATGACAAAAGTTCAAAAGATAGAATCCATTCAATTATTTTGGAAAAAAAGGTCTGAAAATTTTGAAATATCAAGAAAAAAATAATAAATTCACCATTTGTGACGTGGCAGCTAGCTATGACTTACATGCGTGTTCTTTGTATGTGTTTCTTAGAGGTTCAATTCATATCAAAATCTGCCAAACTTCCCATACTACTTCTGAATAGGATCTCTACTTCAGAAATTGTATGAAAATTGTGAAAATAATGGTTCATATCACTCAAAACACGAATGGAAATGCAGACGCCCTTATATGGGCAGTAATGGAGTCTGATTGTGCCCTAGTGAAAAAGTTTGGTACTGCGCTCAAACAAAATCTTACTGAAAGCTCATTTTTTGAGATATCAACCTAAAATTTGAAACACACCTTGTTCAGATTTTTGGCTTTGATCTTTCTGCAGTTTTAGAGTAGCCCAGGTTTTGAAAATATATATTTTATGTAAAATATGAATAATTCATATTTTTTTATTGTACATTATTGTCCATAAACTCAAACTTCTATAACTTTTTTTCTGTTTCACTTTCTTAATTTATTTCACTTCTACAAAAATCTGCCAAATGTCTTCTTTAAAACAAGACCAATCATGTCTATATTCCAAAGCATTCTTGAATTACAACCATTTAAGTTCAAAAAAGGGGGGGTGACAGTTAACAGGTTAAAATCACAATCATTTTTTACTGGTCACCCATCTCTATATATATCTCAGACCCACTTTTGTAAAATAGCTCATTTCAGTGACCTTAATAAGTGATGCAAAGATCTTTTAACATTGTTATTTTGCTCCATCAGCCACAGAATCCCGTCGCTGTAAAACACAGATTAAAGACCCGTTGCGTAAAGCGGTGGACCAGCCCGCGCGACTGACCCAGTTCCAGATATTTCAGTTTTAAACCTGTGCAAGCTACAATTTCAGCCAGCCAATCACATCTCTGATTTGTGACTGTAAGCAGTGTGTGTGTGTGTGTGTGTGTGTGTGTGCTGTGACTCATGGGGGATTACGTGTCTGATGGCTTTGATGTGCGCGACGCCGCCAGGGATATTTTCTGCTGCACATTAAATGCACCAAAACAGAACCTCGATGCACAACAAAGGCACAGACGCACAGGAACATTTCTGTGTTTTAAAGTGCCACGTTACGCTTTAATCCTATTGGTTCACATGCATCCGTCCAAGGTCAAAAATCACTTCTCATTATAAACATTGCACATCACCTCATTTCTCAAAGGCCGCACGTACATTACAGTCTTCCTCATGTGACCCATGATGGATTCTGATATTCCCAGATCGGTTCCAGGACTCTGAAAATCTGATCCGTGTATTTGTGTCGGACACGTAACCGGATATTTCCGTCAATGCGAGTCTAACATCATTGAAAAAGCGAATGATATTAACATCCGTGATCACATGACTCTAGTCAAAGGTGGACGAAAGTTCAACCCGATGCTTTGCTGACCTTTAAAGATGGTGCGGGAAGCAAAAGCGTGTGTTATCATTTCATCTGTCCATTGCAAATCGGCTTACGGTTTTCTGGGTCAGGAGGACGTCTATCTTGGGTGGTTTCACCAAGTGTTTAGTGTAAATGCAGATGTCGGATATGGGTCACTTTTAAAACAAGATGTAAGCTAGTCATCAGCACTGGGCATCAAGACCTGCAGTGTAATAAATCTGACCAAAGAGTCTGAAACCGGTTCGTCCGAAGAGTCAGTCTCCTTTCCGTGAGCTACTCTACTCTGATTGGTCAGACGGCCCAGTCTGTTGTGATTGGCCGACCAGAAACAAAATGCCTATTATTGTAGTACACTTTAAAAAAAACTTTTGCTGATAATTTACTCGCCCCCATGTCATCTAAGATGTCCATTTCTTTCTTTCTTCAGTCGAAAAGAAATTAAGGTTTTTGATGAAAACATTCCAGGATTTTCTCCATATAATGGACTTCAATGGGGACCAAACGGTTTAAGGTCAAAATGAGAGTTTCAGTGCAAACTGCAAACTGTTCAAAGGGCTTTAAACGATTCCAGACGATGAATAAGGGTCTTATCAAGCGAAGCGATCGCTCATTTAAAAACAAAAAAAACAAAGTGAATGAATCTTTCCCAGAGTCAACTCATTCGTTGAATCAACCAAATGACACGAAAAAAGATTTGTTCATTTTGATGAACGAGTCAAACAGGAGAGTCACGAACGCGCATCACAGAACAGAGCAAGATGAGCATTTGAGCTTATAAAACTTAAACTTTGTTATTTATTTATTAAATGAGAGATCGTTTCGCTTGATCAGACCCTTATTCATCGTCTGGAATCGTTTAAAGCCCTTTGAACAGTTTGCACTGAAACTGTCTTTTGGACCTGAACCGTTTGGTTCCCATTGAAGTCCATTATATGGAGAAAAATCCTGGAATGTTTTCATGAAAAACCTTAATTTCTTTTCGACTGAAGAAAGAAAGACATGGACATCATGGATGACATGGGGGTGAAAGAAAAACAAAACAAAAATGTATTTTTCTGGTCTTGGTTTTAGTTAACGATAACTATTTTTGCTGATAAGACGTCATTTCAAAATCTCAAGTAAACATCCGTTCGGCAGTTTGTGCACATAAACACACACACACACAGTGAGTGAGACACTAGTGTTTTCGTTTTTCTCTTTCGGTTGGCTGTCAGGCCACACAGTGTTACAGTTACACACTGACAGGAAGTTGCACAAGGTTAATGAAAAACCACAGCCAAAACCCACAAACTGCTCATGCTGATGCAATGAGATGTGTGTGTGTGTGTGTGTGTGTGTGAGCAGACTCTCGCTGGTGTAACGGGAGGAGAACGAGCCCTGGAGGAGGACGTGTCAGATCAGAGCGTGACGGACACATGGAGTCGAGATCCAGCAGAAACACATGTAAAGTGTGACAGTGACTGAAATCAATCACACAGTCGTTTACATGCAAACGGGTTTGCATCAATTGCTTAAATAAAAATATATTGAACCAAATATAAAAATCATTTTAAATTTACATAATTACATTAATATTTAGTATAATATTATACTATATTAAATATGTAACTATAATAATTTATTAATTTTATATATTTATTGTAAATACTTTTTAAATTTTTTAAAACAGAAAAAAGAAAAAAATATGTATATATAAAACAACAAATGTATTAAAATGTTCACTAAAATTAAATGAAAACTAAAAAAAAATGAAATTCAAAATAATAATAAAACCTATAATAGCATCTAAAATAACACTGATCGTGACCCATCAGTTGAAAAAAAACACACATATTTACAGCAATATTTAGTATAATATTATATATTAAACATGTGACTATAATAATTTATTAATTTTATATATTTACTGTAAATACTTGTTACTTTTTTTGAAACTATCTGACAGACCATGAATAACTAGATCTAAAACAGAAAAAAACGAAAAAAAAAACGTATACGCTAAAAAAATGCTGGCTTGTTTTAACCCAACTTTGGGTCAAATATGGACAAACCCAAATGTTGGTTTAAAAATGTAATGTAAAAATTTAACCTAATGGCTGGGTTTGTCCATATTTGACCCAAAGTTGGGTTGAAACAACCCAGCATTTTTAGAGTGTAGCTATATAAAACAACAAATGTATTAAAATGTTCACTAAAATGAAATGAAAACTAAAAAAAAAAAAAATCAAAATAAGTTCAATGTTCACTACAATGAAATGAAAACTAAAAAAAAAAGAAATTCAAAATAATAAAATGAAATGAAAAAAAAAAAGAAATTCAAAATAATAAAACCTATAATAGCACTCTCTAAAAAATGCTTGGTTGTTTCAACCCAACTTTGGTTCAAATGTGGACAAACCCAACCATTGGGTTAAATTTTTACATTGGGTTTGAATATGTCCATATTTGACCCAAAGTTGGGTTAAAACAACCCAGCATTTTTAGAGTGTAGCTATATAAAACAACAAATGTATTAAAATGTTCACTAAAATGAAATGAAAACAAAAAAATGAAATTCAAAATAATAAAATGAAATGAAAACTAAAAAAAAAAAAAAAAATTCAAAATAATTTCAATGTTCACTAAAATGAAATGAAAAAAAAAAAAAGAAATTCAAAATAATAAAATGAAATGAAAACTAAAAAAAAAATGAAATTCAAAATAATAAAACCTATAATAGCACTCTCTAAAAATGCTTGGTTGTTTCAACCCAACTTTGGGTCAAATATGGACAAACCCAACCATTGGGTTAAAGTTTTACATTGGGTTTGGATATGTCCATATTTGACCCAAAGTTGGGTTAAAACAACCCAGCATTTTTCGAGTGCATCTAAAATAACACTGATCGTGACCCATCACTTGAGAAAAACAGCGATTTACAGCAAGCATTCTAGTTTTAGTGTGGGCTAGAATCATATTCAGAATAATAAACAACATTATTCTTAGTGAATTCCCGAATGCATTATAAATCACAGCGCTGCGAGTCTATTTGTGAGAAGCATCAGTCATTTCAGAGCCCGGGAGCTGTAGATTTCTCCTACGTAACCTACTTCCAGGCGCTTCTTATTTTCTGACACATAAAAGATGTGCAGAGAGTGTCATCTCTGAAGAGCATCATCAAAAGGATGCTGCTCTGATTCCCCCGGTCGCCATGGAAACAGCTCACTACAGGGAGGCTGGCATGTGTTGCCGTGGAGCTGGTTGCCATGGAGATGGTTACGGCGACTTACATAAGTGGAGCGAGCGGCTCTGAATCCTCATGATAAATTCAGCGCGAGTCGGATGGAATTAAAACAATGTCAGTGGGAGCAGCGGATGAGGACATTCGTGTGCCGCCCACGTTCCCATCAGCCAAGGTCGGGATCGTTTCCCTGGCAATTAAGCGGTGGCTAACCGTGGTGGAGCAGATGCCCGGCGGTCCCAAGGTGACATTTCGAATAACACACACTTTCTTTCCCTCCCGTTCCTTCCTCCACTGTCCATCGTGATGATGACGAACCGCGACTCGACAACACAACCAGTCCTCCAATCAGACGCCAGCTCAGCAGCAAATGCACATCTGTTGATGTTGACAAAACAAACGACCTGACGACTAAACCCGGTCAAGTGACCCCTAACAAGTGAACAATTTGAGAACATTCGACACGTTGCTACCTTACATTTTTAAGTACAATCAACTTGGATGTTTAAGTCATTTCAACCTAAATTACATTGAAGTGACTTAAAAAGTTGTTTAATCTTGCTTATAACTTATTTTGGTGAGTTAAAGCAATGTGGAAACACATTGTCATTACTTATTGATCATATAATTTTTTTAACAGTGTACTTAACTTGCAAAAACACATGAAGATTGATGTTGATAAACATTCTGATTCGATTAGAAATGCCAAAATATTGAGGAAAAAATGCACTACTATTGTTCAAAAGTCCCCCTGTGGTGTAAATCAAGCTTTTAGTGTTGTTTATATGTCTATGTGGTGTTTTTAAAGTGCTTTAAGACAAAGCCTTCATTTGTTGTTTGATTGCATGAATGCAGAACGCATTAGGCTGCTGTCACTTTAAAGGAGTAGTTCACTTTTGAAAAAACTTTAGCTGATAATTTACTCACCCCCATGTCATCCAAGATGTCCACGTCTTTCTTTCTTCAGTCGAAAAGAAATGAAGGTTTTTGATGAAAACATTCCAGGATTTTTCTCCATATAATGGACTTCAATGGGAACCAAACGGTTCAAAGTCCAAATGAGAGTTTCAGTACAAACTGCAAACTTGTTCAAAGGGCTTTAAACGACACCAGACGATGAATAAGGGTCTTATCAAGCGAAACGATTGCTCATTTAATAAATTAATAACAAAGTTTAAGTTTTATAAGCTCAAACTCTCGCCTTGCTCTGTTCTGTAACGCACTCCTGTTCGAACTCGTTCATCAAAATGAACAAATCTTTTTCCGAGTCATTTGGTTCATTCGGTGAAAGAAACGGACGAATTGATTCGGAAAAAGATTTGTTCATTTTGTTGAACAAGAGAGTCACGAACGTGCACCACAGAACAGAGCAAGGCGAGCGTTTGAGCTTATAAAACTTAAACTTTGTTATTTTTTAAAAAAAATTTGCGATCGTTTCACTTGATAAGACCCTTATTCATCGTCTGGAATCGTTTAAAGCCGCTTGAACAGTTTGCAGTTTGTACTGAAACTCTCATTTGGACCTTGAACCGTTTGGACCCCATTGAAGTCCATTATATGGAGAAAAATCCTGGAATGTTTTCATCAAAAACCTTAATTTCCTTTCGACTGAAGAAAGAAAGACATGGACATCTTGGATGACATGGGGGTGAGTAAATTATCAGCAAAAGTTTTTTGAAAAGTGAACTAATCCTTTAAGGCCGAGTGCACGGATCACACACACTCATACACATCCGGTATTCTCACAACTGTTTACGCTTACTGAAGTTTAGGTGTCGTCTAATTTTCGTCTGACGTAATATTTTGACGTAAGCATGTTGCTAAGCTGTCGACACTCTGATGAGCGTAAAACGCAAAATATAAGTTCATTCACACTTAGATTTAATATATGGGGTGTAACGATATCCTCATGTCACGATTCGATACATATCACGATACTAGTAAAAGGTAAAAGGTTAACAAAAAAATGTACTGTTGATTACAATGCTAAATTCGGTTTTACATTGTGTGTGTAAATGAACAGGACAATATAGACACCAGAATAACAATATTCATGATTATAAAGCTGAAAATACTGACGAATATGCTTGCACTTATTACTGGTAACAAGACATTTGGCATTATCAGAACCAACAAATATTCCCCCATCGCATTTTTATACACTATATATAATAGTTTAATGTAGTATTCGCACTAAAACACAGTACTTTACATATTGTCACCTTTTTGTATTGCGATATATTCGGACAATATATTGTTACAACCCTATTTAATATGTATCGGCATAGTACACATTCCACTTTTATCTAGTGCTTCATTGTGCTTCAATGCATGTGATGACTTAAAACATTGACTCACTACGATTTGAAACAGAGCCAAAGAGTTCGCAAACCCGATTCTGAGGTCTAGATGAGACAGACGCCACGTGCTTCTCTCGGTACGGCATGTGTCAGTCTTACTACGACCTCAGGAACTCGAGAAACGGGGAGAAAATAAACAACTCGGTTAGAAAACCACAGCGTGACACATGTTCTGCTCACGATAGAGTCATCTGACATGGAGGGAAGTGGTGGTTTACGTTCAAAGCTGTCAAACCCTTCTGTGTTCAGACTTCCCTTCATGTGTATCTCTGCGTGTGTGTTTCTGCTTTTCGTTTCCGTGCTCGAGTGAGCTATCTGTCAATAGTTAACCTGGTTAAAGGATGCAATGTGTCTGTTGTTGCCAATCACTGTACACTGGATGATTAAGAGCTCGGGAATGCACCGTAAAACAGGCGTGACTAAATATACAAGCTTCTAGGAGACAAACACTTCTGAGAAGGTGACGTTTGTGTGAATGTACCGACACGCTGGTTCTCATAGCACTCTCCTTTAACCGCCTTTGGTCCTCCTCACACCTTTGTAAACTCTTAGTCAACCAACTGGTCTTGGTCATACCAGGAAGCTGCCCATGACATTGTTTTGCTTCAAACAAAGGGCCGGTTGTGAAACCAAACAAACGCTTTGGCAACAAGTCAAAAGCGTGTGTGGAAACAAGCTTGCTTCCTAGTTATTTTGTTGAGAAAACCCAAATATAATCCAGTTTGCATATAAGCTGTCGATGAGCATAAAACGCACAATATTAGTTCATTCATACTTAGATTTAATATATGGGGTGTGACGATAACCTCATGTCACGATTCGATACATATCACAAGACCATATTATTGGGATAATAATAAATGCACTGTTGATTAAAATGCTAAATTTGGTTTTACATTAAGTGTGTAAATGAATAGACTTGGACTTCTGGAAACTTAAAGCACAGGACAATAGAGACACCACACCAGTATAACAATATTCATGATTATAAAGCTGAAAATATTGAATTATTTTAGACGAATATGCTTGCGCTCTTTCTCTAGATTTATTTAAAATTATGTCGGCCACTTTTTACTGGTAACAAGAGATTTGGCATTATCGAAACCACCTAATATTCCCTATATATAAATATATATATACAAAATGTAAAAAAAAATACTTTCAAGATTTGTTATCACAACATTTTTTCTTTTGTCAAATCAACTTAAATAATTTATTTAGTTGAGATAACTTATTATTTTGAGTTTCTGGTCATTAAATTAATCTCCTTCATTGTATTAACTCACTTTTTCCAGTTCAAACAACTTAAAATTTTAAGGCAACCAGGTTACTTACTTTTTTAAGTTAAACCAACAATATTTTTTTACAGTGTATATATATATATATGTGTGTGTGTGTGTGTGTGTGTGTGTGTATTTAAGATGGTTTGTGGGTCTTCATCAGATAAAAACTGGGAAAACCACATTTGGGAAACCAAACAAACACGCCCAAAAGTCCAAATTGAGTTTGGAAACCAGGTTATAGAAGCCTTTCATTTGTTTCTAGTTATTTTGTTGAGCATTTCTTTAGCATATTTTGTTAGCAAGAACTAAGACCTGCTGGAAACCCAATTCTAAACCAGCCTAAGATGGTCTAGGGGTCTTCATCAGATAAAAAGTGGCCAAAACCCCTCTAAAACCAGCAAACTGAGGCAAGACAACCAGCTAAGGCTGGTTTAATCTGCATTTTTAATGAGCTAATCATAAACTACATTATTTAGCTTCATTCCAAAGAAAGCCAACAGGTCAAAATTGAGTCTGGAAACCAGGTTAAAAAAAACTTTCATTGGTTTCAAGTTATTTTGTTGGGTTTCCTTCTAGAAACCCAATTGTACACTAGTCTAAAATGGTTTTCTAGTCTTCAGCTGATCTCCCAGTGTGACCAGCTAAAAAGTGTCCAAAACCCCTCTAAAACCATCAAACTGAGACAAAATAGTCAGCTAAGGCTGGTTTAATCTTTCTTCCAGAAAGAAGTGATTTATATTTTTAATGAGCTAATCATAAACTACATGATTTAGCTTCAATCCAAAGAAAAGCACATTTGGGAAACCAAACAAACACTTTGACAACAAGTCAAAACTAAATGTGGATACCAGATTAAAGAAGGCTTTCATTGGTTTCTTGTTGAGCTTATTGGCAAGACCTGCTGGAAACCCAAACATAAACCAGCCTAAGATGGTAAAATGTGGCTGAACCCCCTCGAAAACCTGCAAACCGAGACCAGACAGCCAGCTAAGGCTGGTTTAATCTTTCTTTCAGCAGGAAGTGATTTATATTTTTAACTAGTTAATTATAATTCATTCCAAAGAAAGGCACATTTGGAAAACCAAACAAACACTTTGGCAACAACTTAAAACTGGGTGTGGAAACCAGATTATAGAGGCCTTTTATTGGTTTCTAGTTATATTGTTGAGCATTTTGTTAGCATATTTTGTTAGCAAGAACTAAGACCTGCTGGAAACCCAATTCTAAACCAGCCTAAGATGGTCTAGGGGTCTTCATCAGATAAAAAGTGGCCAAAACCCCTCTAAAACCAGCAAACTGAGGCAAGACAACCAGCTAAGGCTGGTTTAATCTGCATTTTTAATGAGCTAATCATAAACTACATTATTTAGCTTCATTCCAAAGAAAGCCAACAAGTCAAAATTGACTGTGGAAACCAGGTTAAAAAAAACTTTCATTGGTTTCAAGTTATTTTGTTGGGTTTCCTTCTAGAAACCCAATTGTACACTAGCCTAAAATGGTTTTCTAGTCTTCAGCTGATCTCCCAGTGTGACCAGCTAAAAAGTGTCCAAAACCCCTCTAAAACCATCAAACTGAGACAAAACAGTCAGCTAAGGCTGGTTTAATCTTTCTTCCAGCAAGAAGTAATTTATATTTTTAATGAGCTAATCATAAACTACATAATTTAGCTTCATTCCAAAGAAAAGCACATTTGGGAAACCAAACAAACACTTTGACAACAAGTCAAAACTAAATGTGGATACCAGATTAAAGAAGGCTTTCATTGGTTTCTTGTTGAGCTTATTGGCAAGACCTGCTGGAAACCCAAACATAAACCAGCCTAAGATGGTAAAATGTGGCTGAACCCCCTCGAAAACCTGCAAACCGAGACCAGACAGCCAGCTAAGGCTGGTTTAATCTTTCTTTCAGCAGGAAGTGATTTATATTTTTAACTAGTTAATTATAATTCATTCCAAAGAAAGGCACATTTGGGAAACCAAACAAACACTTTGGCAACAACTTAAAACTGGGTGTGGAAACCAGATTATGGAGGCCTTTTATTGGTTTATAGTTATATTGTAGAGCATTTTGTTAGCATATTTTGTTAGCAAGAACTAAGACCTGCTGGAAACCCAATTCTAAACCAGCCTAAGATGATCTATGGGCCTTCATCAGATAAAAAGTGCCAAAAAACCCTCGAAAACCAGAAAATTGAGACCAGAATCTTTCTTTCAGCTGGACGTGATTTCTATTGTTAATGGGTTAATCATAAACTACATAATTTAGTTTCATTTCAAACAAAGGCACATTTGTTAAATCAAATGGGCAATTTTAAATTAAAGAGGCCTAAGATCCCTAATAAAAAAAAACTCTGGTTTGCTGGTCTTTAGTTTGGTCATATTACACTGTAAAAAGTGGAGATATGTTTTTTTGACTTGAATAAACCAGTTAATTTAGATGCAACAATTTTTAAGTGTCCAAAACTCTAAAATTAGCCAGCAAACCAGATTAGTTCAGTGTTTTTTGTTTTCTTCGGAAAAGAGTTATATTGATCTTGTTAAACGCTCAAACTATTTAATTTAGTTTCACTTTAAACAAAGGCACAGTTATGAAACCAAACTACATTGGCAACAGGTCAAAACAGAGTCTGCAAACAAGGGCAATGCAACTTTCTGCCAGTCTCACAATTAGTTTGTAGATGCCACAGTTGAAACGAAGTGACATAAGTAATCTGCCGAAGGGTTAACCGTGAGCGGCTTCACATTCATGACCTGCTGTGACGCTCACTGTCTTCTCTGTGAGTTGCAGAGTTACACAACAGCCTACATGACTTCAGCGTAATGGTATTTCTTACATGAGTGTCGGAGGAGTTTGCGTTTGGCCCCGGGTGTCCTGAAGGGAAGATACAGAGCGAGTTCAGATGTGAATCTCTGATAATCTCTGGGCCGAGGACGTGACCTGCAAGTGCTGGCAAGACAAGCGTTGTGTCAACAAATGCGGACAGACTTGTTTAACAGTTTGGCATTTATTCAGCGCGGCACTTGTCTAAAAAAACAAAGGTTAGGTGTTAACCAATAACACAACTTCGGCCAGCATGCACACGTACACAAACACAGTTCTTCTGCTACTAGGGCAAAAACTGGCAGACATCATCAGGATTTTTCTCTACAAATATCTAGTCATTCCTAAATCAGACGCGACGACATTACATAGTCTTGTTTTATCACAAATGCATCAAAATTGAGCGAATGTATGCCTAAAATGAGGGAAAAATAAACTTTTTGTTAGCATAAATTCACTTAATTGTGATACATTTATCAGAAAACATTTTTTTTTATGAGAATTGGGAAAAGCTCAACTTGGGGAGGGGAGGGTTTTTGCTTTTGTACTTACAGTGTACTTACCTAGAAAGTACTGGCTAATATAAGGTAAGTACATGGAACAGGGGTTCAGGGTTAGTACTAGTTATTACTCAGTAAATGTAGCTACTAAAATAAGTACATAGCATTTACATGGGTAACTTGATTTAAAAATGGTTAATGAAAATAAGACAAAAATACTGAGTAAGAAAATCATATATTTCAGTCTTTCTTACTTCAATATTTCATGTTTAATTGCCATTTCTTTGTAATTATTTGTGAAATTTAGCAGCTAAATGAAAATTCTTCCAAAGTAAATATTACACCATTTTTTTTAGTGCAACTAACTCAGCAAAATTATCTTCTAACTTTTAAAGGTTTTTGATGAAAACATTCCAGGATTTTTCTCCATATAATGGACTTCACTGGGAACCAAACGGTTCAAGGTCCAAAAGACTTTTTGATGAACGGGTTTGAACAGGAGAGTCACGAACGCGCATCACAGAACAGAGCAAGGCGACCATTTGAGCTTATAAAACTTAAACTTTGTTATTTATTTATTAAATGAGCGATCGTTTCGCTTGATAAGACCCTTATTCATCGTCTGGTGTCGTTTAAAGCCCTTTGAACAGTTTGCAGTTTGCACTGAAACTCTCATTTGGACCTTGAACCGTTTGGACCCCATTGAAGTCCATTATATGGAGAAAAATCCTGGAATGTTTTCATCAAAAACCTTCATTTCTTTTCGACTGAAGAAAGAAAGACATGGACATCTTGGATGACATGAGGGTGAGTAAATTATCAGCTAAAGTTTTTTCAAAAGTGAACTACTCCTTTAAAGTGCTTGTAAAATATGTTTTGGGCAACACAGCAACATAGTGTCGGCCCAGATCCGGCCCACATCTGGAATCCACATGCACCGGATGTAGCCCGGATCTGGGCCGACACTATGTTGCTGTAAGGGACTGTACAGGTGAAACTCGAAAGATTTGAATATCATGCAAAAGTTCATTTATTTCAGTAATTCAACTTAAAAGGTGAAACTAATATATTATATAGACTCTATAGCCTTTATTTGTTATAATTTTGATGATTATGGCTTACAGTATGAAAACCTTTTCACAATATTCTAATTTTGACTTTGGGGTTTTCATAATCCATAATCATCACAATTATAACAAATAAAGGCTTGAAATATCTCACTTTGCATGTGATGAGTCTATATAATATATTATATTCACCTTTTAAGTTGAATAACTGATTTAAATGAACTTTTGCACCATATTCACATTTTTCGAGTTTCACCTGTATGTAGTTTAGGATTCACATATTTGCCCCAATCATATGATCAAATGAAATGTTAATGTGGCCCTGTACCGAGGAATGGTTTAGCATACCAAATAAAAATGAGATCACTTCTTTGTCTGCATACTCGCACTACAGAGCCATTAATGGGAGCCTCCATCGAGTGTACATCATTAATCCACATGTTGACTTCTGCTGGGCATGAAAACCAAACCAACTGAAACCGGCTTCTCTGATGAATGTGTAATTCGCTCTGCTTTAGCAGAATCAGTCACTTGTGAACCTTGACTTTGAAAATTAATTTAGCCCTGAAAGTTGGAATAAATGTAAAATCTCCCTGTAGTCAATAATTTTATCTCTTAAAACACATTTTTTGATCACCAAAATTACATATTTAAAGTGTTTTCCTTTTTCTTCATGCCTTAAAATATCTTGAATGTAACTCGACACCCTTGCCTCATTTAGTATACGTGGTTCTATGAATATGCAAATGAGCTCCGCCTCCACTCACTCAGCTCAGAGATCCACTGGTTGACGATCACACGTTGATCTGATTGGTTACAAGGTCGTTTGAAACACCAGCGATTTCAAAGCGTGTCTTTGGTTCACTGCAGTTTTAAATGCTTTCGACTTGCACATGGCTTGTCTTAAACATATTAAAAACACCACATAGACACATAAACAACGTTAAAAACATGATTTTAACCACAGGGCGACTTTAAAATTCTACATTTGCCATATAATGTGTTAGGAAACTAATCCAAACCTAAACATAAAATCATACATTTAAAGCTCTATGTAAGAATTGTCGTGTATTAATCGCTTTTTGTATTGCCAATGTGAACAGGTTGTAACGAAACCTAAAAAAACGAGACGTTCCCCGACTTGATTGTATATATCATTCCAGTATATATATATAAGTCTTTGCAAATGTTCAATGTGGCTAAATCAAGTCTGAAGTAACTATTATTACATTGACATGTTTAATCATGTCATATTTTTCTCAATGTAAATGTTTTGGCCTACAGTGTGTACCGTTGGGGCGAGTTGACACACAACAGATGGATGTCCCATGATGCATTGTGCAATGCTTAACCCCAGGTTTCCCACGCTGCTTTGCTCCTGTAATGCGAGTTTGTGCTCAGCGGGACTCCAGCCATATCTCACTCTCCATTACAGATCAGCATCCCCGCTGGAAAAGAAAACAGATCTGTGGAAACCATTTCATCATATCACCGCGTGTCCCACTGAGAGAAACTCGTACAGACGGAAAAAGTAAAGATGTTGAACTTACGAAGTGCAGAGTTAAATACATCCACACTGCCGATGAATATGATTGTCACTCATACACTGTAAAAAAAAAATATATTTTCAAGATTTGTTATCACAACATTTTTTCTTTAGTCAAATCAACTAATTTATTATTTTGAGTTTCAGATGATTAAATTAATCTCCTTCATTGTATTAACTCACTTTTTCCAGTTCAAATCAACTTAAAATTTTAAGGCAACCAGGTTACTTACTTTTTTAAGTTAAACCAACAATATTTTTTTACAGTGTATTACGTTTGTTAACAGTGTTCATTTGTTTACGGCAGGGTTAGTATTGCTATCTAAAACTAAAACATTTTTGTTACTAAAAATAAAATAGACGGTATTTGAAATAAAATACTTTTTTTTTAACTTAAAACTATTTAAAAGTAAAAACTTTAAACAAAAACTTATTTTAATTTAATTCTACTTAATCTAGACGTACTAAAATCGAAAAAATAAAATAAAAACTGAACTTAATGTACAGAAA
Source organism: Pimephales promelas (assembly GCF_988280905.1). Lineage (NCBI taxonomy): Eukaryota > Metazoa > Chordata > Actinopteri > Cypriniformes > Leuciscidae > Pimephales > Pimephales promelas. The sequence continues at coordinate 1,946,340 of NC_142779.1, read as the reverse complement.
AAGGAAAAACTAAAAACTAAAAATGGAAATCAAAATAATAAAGCTATAATACAATATAAACTAATAATAATACAAATATTTCTAAAATCAAAAATATGTTTTCCAAAAATTATATAAATATTTAAAAAAATATATAGTAACACATTAATGATACTAAAATAACACTGGGTTATTGGAGTGACAGCCATTTTATTATATTATATAGCCTATGTAATATAACAATGTTATTTTATTATATTATTATATAAATTTATAATAAAATCAAATTAGTTTATATATATATATATATATATATATATATAGGCCTATCAGTTCTGTTAAATTAATTAATCGTGATTAATCACATCTAACATAAAACTTTGTGTTTATACGTATATGTGTGAATAGGCTATATATGTGTGTCTGTGTATATATAGATGCAACTAATTGTGATTAATCGATTGCACAGCACGAATATATTCTTATTCATAACATAGCACAAACTCTTTTTTTAATATAGAGCTAAATTCAGTCCACAATGCTAAATAGTGACAGTTTGATATAATGGTGTTAATTGGTTAGAAGAACAGAGGACTTCAATGCATGAAACAAAACAAAAAACTCAAGATAAAGAAAAAAGTTGAGCTCACTGTGTTTTTGCAGCCAGTTGCATTGTGGGAAGCCTATTTTGTTTAGTTTTTGTCTCATGGTGAAGGTTTAAGATGCAAGAGTAACTCTAGACTTAAAAATGAAAACAGAAGGAACGAAGGCCTAAGCATTGCATTAGTTTGTCAAGGAAGCTGAGAAGTTGAAGAAAACATATGGCAGGAGAATAATCTGGGGAAAACAGACTTATATTACATGCCGTTTAATGTTTGTTCTTCATGGTACATCATTCAAAAGTGAGGGTTCGGCCAAGAAACTGAGAAAGTCAAAGTTGCATTCGCTAAACTCAACAACACAAGCGTTTCGAGACATTGATCTGGTCGAAGTCCGGAGTGTGTTCAACACAAGAGACGGAGACTAACGTGAGGCGTTACTGATAAATCCTGGCCAATGATTACACACACACACACACACTACCAGGAAGCGGAGATAAACACGCTCTCGGTAATGACTCGCTCCTGTAATCTCTCTCTCTCTCCTTTATCTCCCTGTTCTGTTTTTAGAGGGAGGAGAGTCAATAGGATTTGATTGCGGAAACGACTTCTGGCTCAAAGTCTCCCGTGTTCAATCGTTTTGATCCTCTGCAGGAACAAATGCCCGTTTACTGTCCACTTATCTCAATGAGGTTCAGAGTAACGCAATCATTTTTCAGAAAAGAAAACAACTCTCCGTCATAACAGACGAGATTCGACATAATCGTCGGCGGAAGTCACGTGTAAACAGTTACTTACCTCACGCGAGTTTAAACCCGGATGTTACACGCGCGCGAGTGCGAATCTGAAGTCAATCGGCCAAACCGGATGTTGAATACGAATTTGGATTGGGATTTAGTGAAATGGGCTATATGCACGCATAAGTTCCGCATTTGACGCAAGGATGCTCGTCCATTTCCGGTTGTGGAGATTAAAGCGGAGGAAAACCGGAGAAAACGGGATTATGGCAGAATCTTCCAAATTAACTGTCCTCCCTTTTTTGAAACGAAACGTACATACGTTTAGATGTAATTTTATATATAGTTATGTTTATTTAATATAATTTTTAAAAGAAGCATAAACACAACGAGGGGTGTCTGTTTTATCCGTTTTTGTGACTAACGTTTCTTTAGTTTATATATGGAGTATAAAATTCAATATAAATTCCAGCCCGATCTCATGAAAGTTCGTGTCTATGGCACGAATGTCATTTCTCGTGGTATTTATACGCCAAAAACAGTTTTTTCGTGTATTTGGCACGCGATTTTCGCGTACATATGATACGCACTTTTTTGCGTATAATACGCACGAACTCTCCACCCCCCTCCCCCCTAAACCTAACCCAGGGTTTTTTAGTGCGTACCATATACACGAAAAAAACACTTTTGGCGTATAAATGCCACGAGAAATGACACTCGTGGTATAGATACGCATCTTCATGAGACTGTGTTGTAAATTCTTGGTATTGCATTGGACTCTACGATCGGCGGAAGTTATCGAGCATCCTTACACCTTCACCGGAAATAACGCTGTGCATAGAGCCCATTGCACGACAATGAAATTCAACACAGTCTCACAAGAGGAGTTTAAGCGAAATTTCAATTCAATCGCCTAATAATACAAAGTTAAACAATCAAAACCTTTACATTTTGACAGAAAGCACAAAAATGTTTTTAGAATGTAGGCTATATATCAACAATAATAATAATATGAATCTGTAATATAACATCACAACACAGGTGTATTACTGATAAAAGATTCCATAAGACAAAGGTTAATATTTGCGAAATATTTTTTTGACTTTATATTTTATTTTATAATGTAAACACAAATGTGTATAGGAGCCATTTCAATTATTGTAGTTGTTATTTTTAGTCAACAATAACAACTAAATTATTATTATTACACTAACAACAATAACCAAAATATTAAGGACTTGTAATACCGAGGTCATTCCAATCCTACATTTTTATATTAAATTGAATTAAATATTATTTTAATTATTTAAATAATATACACAATTGTGTATTTAAAAATAAATATATTTATAAATGTAACTTAATTTTTAAGTGAAATGATTAAATTATAATAAACAAACAAACTAACTAACAAACAAATTAATTTGTGTGTTTAACTTAATTGACTATTTCTGGAAATACTTAATTGGTTCTGTTTGACAACATGTTAATTTCCTGATTTCTTGATTTCAAATGACGATTCAGGATCCGGTTCGCAACTTCATGAATCAGAATTTAAAACGCATCTTCAATTGTGTTTTGAATGCAGGGAGTCAAGAAGCCATTAGAAACGGCCACACACACACACACAGATTATAGCTGGTGTGCGTGTCACAGTATTTCAAGCGCTGTCAGCGTTCGATCACGGCTGATCCGTCTCTTCTGAAGCTCAGATCAGCAGATTAGAGCCGTCTGACGGGTGGAGTAAAGAAGCGGACGCGTGTAGACGGAGAGAAGAGGAGGATGACCTTTGACATCCGCCCACGACCGCCGCTCAGAGCCGGATTAACAACTCACATCAACATGACTCTTTACCTTCTGAATACTTTTTTATATTTTATTTTGTTTTATATACTCTACTCTAATTCATTTTAGAAGAAAAGTTACATATTGCACCTTTAATAAAATACATCGTTTGTTCATAGTGAATTAACTAATGATGAAAAGATTTTAATAAAGTATTAGTAAAATGCTGAAATTAACATTAATAAAAATAAACAAATTCTGTATACACTGAAAAAAATAATATGCTTTATCTAATCAATAAAATTGTGGCAACATATTACAAGCAAATTAGAATTAATTAGAATATTAATTTGATTAACTACTCAATTCTAATTTGTTCAATTTAATAAATAATATTGCTTGTAATTTGTTGCCACAATTTTATTGATTAGATAAAGCATATTCATTTTTACAGTGTAAGTGCAGTTCATTATTAGTTCATGTAAACTATGAACCTTATTGTAAAGTGTAACAATTTTTCTTTTATATCTAAAATGGATTGCAAACCATTTCATGTCGAGTTTTTCAAAAATGCATTTCCATTAAAATGCAAAGAGGGAGATTTTGGGACACTTCATACTCGCATGCTTGTTTACGTGTGTGTGTGTCCCTGAAGAGGTTTGCTGTTTAAAGGAGCTGTCTGTATCCTTCAAGCATTAAATGACTCTGCTCAGTCTATCAGATGTGTGTGCGACTCTGAGGACGAGCTGAAAGAGTTCAGAGAAATCTGATGAATAAACACACACCACCACATGAAACAGCATTCAGAACGACTTTTTGGCTCCTGCTTCTGCTTTAAAGCGAGACTTTATCTCGCGATACATTATTTAGCCGATGTCGTGACTGTTTCATGTCCTTATTTTAGGTCAAGATGAATCTCTTCCTCCACATGCAGTCTTACAGAATAATACTGTCATATTCACGCTCATTTATTTGAAGAAACCAGAAGATGTTGCAATTGCAAGTGTCTGAAATAACAGCTTGATGTCATCAGCACAAGGGTTATTATTGTAGAATATATCTAAAACCTGCTAGGTGGAATACATAAACAAAAAATGAAGTGATTAAAGATATTGAATTGAATATTTTGTAAGAGTACTAATCATTCCCACCAGACAAGCCAAGAAAGACGCCCAAACATCTCCTGAGGTTTGTGAGACTATTAATAACTGAAACGGGGAATTGTTGACAAAATGAAAAGAAAAACTGTGATGCCAATGTCATCAGTACAAGGTTGTTATTATTGTAAAATATTTTATTTTTATTTTTTTTTTTTTAAAGAAGCTAGCTGGCATAAATTAATGAATGCAAAATAAATCAAATGAAGAGAGGTTGAATAAATAAATAAATAGTTTAAAATGTACCTGAACTACATCAAATCCTTTGATAAAAGTAACTGTAAAATATTAATACATCTAAAATAAAAGCTATCTTGCATTAATAAATGAATGCAATGAATGAATTTAATCCTAATATATGCTAGATTTTAATGAAGAGTGGCTAAATAAATAAATAGAATACATAAATAATAATACATATTAGGGCTGTCAAAAAATTAATTGCGACTAATCGCATCCAAAATAAAAGTTTGTGTTTACATAATATATATGTGTGTGTGCCGTGTATAATTATTTTGTATATATAAATACACACATATGCATGTATACATTTAAGAAAATGTGTTATTCATATATAGAATATGTATATATATATATATATATATACATGCATGCATATGTATTACATTTACAAAATAATTATGCACAGCACACACACATACTGTATATTATGTAAACACAAACTTTTATTTTGGACGCAGTTAATTGCAATTAATCTTTGCACAAACCTAAAATAAATACATTTACAAAACTATAAGTATCAATTTCTTTGGTAAACGTAAATATTATTGTTAAATAAACCTAAAAAATGCTAGCTGGCATAAATAAATGAATGCAAAAAAAAAAAAAATGAAGAGTGGCTAAATAAATATTTTATAATTTAACTAAACTAGAAGTATAAAATCCTGTGTTAAAAACGTAAATATTATTGTTAAATAAACCTAAAAATGCTAGCAGTAAATGAATACAAAATAAACTAAATATGTCAACATGGTTGTAGTAATCACACAATTTACAATCCAATGTATTGACAAGAGTTGTTATTGTAAAATATTAATACATCTAAAATAAAAGCTAGCTTGCATTAATAAATGAATGCAACGAATTTAATCCTAATATATCCTACATTTTAATGAAGAGTGGCTAAATAAATAAATAGAATACATAAATAATAATACACATATTAGGGCTGCGCAAAGATTAATTGCGATTAATCGCATCCAAAATAAAAGTTTGTGTTCACAAGTATCAATTTCTTTGGAACACGTAAATATTATTGTTAAATAAACCTAAAAAAATGCTAGCTGGCATAAATACATGAATGCAAAACAAACAAAAAAAATGAAGAGTGGTTAAATAAATAGTTTATAATTTAACTAAACTAGAGGTATAAAAACTGTAAATATTATTGTTAAATAAACCTAAAAATGCTAGCAGTAAATGAATGCAAAATAAACAAAATATGTCACAACATGGTTGTAGTAAATCACACAATTAACAATCCAATGTATTGACAAGAGTGAAGCAAGAACTGAGAGAAGGGAAGTTAAACGCAGCCAATCAGAAACTCAAACAGGACCTGACATCATCAGTAACCACGGAAACTGGCCAGATGCTTTGATCCATTGCATGCATGTTTTGTTTTGCATTGCCCGGGAATTAAACCCATGACATTTGCAAATTAAAATAGCAACATTTAAAAATAGCATTAAAACTGAAGATGCATAACTATAATAACCTTGATCAGAAAGAAGAGTGCTGAAAGAAAGCTGCAACACACACTCGGCGCGCTTCATCGGACGCACATATGTTGCATTTGGATGAATCATCTATCAGTTACGACATCTCATGTGAATCCGACACATTTATCACAAATCTCACCCATCTGTGATTCTTTTACACCTTCTTTCCTGACTGAAACACACACTCACACACTCACACACTACATTTGATGAATAATTACAGCCCTGGCCTCATTTATTCTTTGTTTTTGTGTCTTCTCTCCCTGTCAGACATTTTGAAACGAGCAATAGTGAATGTTTTACAGAAGACACACAGACGCAGTAATACTGATGTCATGACGCATCAACCAATCAGAATCTAACACTAAACTATACATTTCATGCATTAATTAAAGCACCATATGTAATGCATTGTACGGTCTCATGAGTAATTGTAACCATTATTATAGTACGAATCTATTCATAACTTTGGTTAGAATGATATAATTTGAAATTCTATAATGTACATCATGAATACCTTTATAATGCATTATAAATAAAGGCTTTAAGTAGTAAATGTAAAACGCACTCATACATCTGATGCATATTGTCTGCAGATTTGCTGCAAAAGCTCACGGCCCAGACGGAAATGATCACGAGTCTCTTTCATCTTAAAAGATGAAGAAAACGTGATTCCTCATAACAACGGTTGGCATGCGTTACAGTATCTGGCTTCACTCATATGAATCTGATTCTGCTGGTTCTCGTGTGTCTTAAGCGACAGTGACATAAAGGCACGGTGTGAGTGTTTGCGTTGCGTATTGTATCTCAAACAGCGAGACACGAGAGAATAAAGGTCTCTGAGCAACCGGCGCATTACAAACAACAAAACAAGGTTGCTAAAACACACGAGCTGATCTTGACGCACAGCGAGGTTGCTAAAACACACTGAAGTGGAGCTCTATTTCGGGTACACGAGCAGCCTGGCGTTTGTTGTTTCCTTTGAAGCTTCTGTCAGCAATAACTCATATCACACATACCTGAGACTCCGAGTGAGATAAACACGAGAGGAAGCGGACTTACACACGACTCTGGCTGTGAGGCCTTCATATCCTTAAAGGGTTAGTGAAAAATGTGTGTCTGGTGTACTGTCTTTGTCCAGAAAGGAAATAAAGACATCATCAAAGTAGTCATGTGACATCAGTGGGTTAGTTACAATGATTTGAAGCGTCGAAAATACATTTTGGTCCAAAAATAACAAAAACTTTATTCAGCATTGTATTGTGTTCCGGTTGTGTTGTGGATCAGCTGACGTGTGTCCATGTATTCGGGTTCAAATAAATGCAAGTCTTCCTCTGTGTGGAAATCCTTAGACATGTGTGTGAAGATTGTTTTGTACAGCGTGCGTCTCCCTTACGCTGCCTTCACACTGGCAGTTGAAATCAGCTCCGTAATACGCAATACGTTCCCAACGGACGTCGTACTACACAGTGAAAAGCGTCGGACGCGGGTAGAACAAAAATGGTGGAGAGATTAAAGTTTGATTCTGTCAGTTCTGTATGATCTCTCTCTGATTAGGTTTATGCTGCGTGAGGAAAGTTGCTCAGGACGTTGACATATCAGGTCGGCTAAAAAATGTGATATAGTGGTCAATAGTTCAATGTCTACCTTCTAATTGCCCTTATAAACGTTAGAAAGTCATGAAAATAAAAAATGACATGACAACTTATCGTTATAAAATCGTTATTTATTATATTAAAAGTTAATAATTCAGGTTTGTTTATCAGTACCATAGCAACGCTCAACTTCCGCTGGAATTGTCGGATAGGAACCGTCCGTAGCTTTTCGCAGGAGTTCAAATTTTTGAACGCATCCGGATGACCAACGGACACGATTTTCTTCGCACCGCACTCGGTCGGACCCGTTTCGGACCCATTCGCATGCGGTCTGCGAATCTCCATAGGAAATGAATGACTTCCGGTCGTTTCGCAGCCGCATCGGAGCTGATTTCAACTGCCAGTGTGAAGGCGGCGTTAGAGTGTAACCGAAGCTCAGCCGCACCACACACACGTCAGCCTGAACGCAACAGAACCGTAACACAATACAATGCTGAATAAAGTCGTAGTTTTTTTTTTTTAATTTTTGGACCAAAATGTATTTTCGATACTTCAAAACATTGTAACTAACCCACTGATGTCACATGACTACTCTGATGATGTCTTTCAAGCGTGCCGCACAAGCCCTCAAAAAGTGAAGTCAAAACGTTCTCGATCGCCCCCTTGTGACCGGTCCTAGTATAGCTCATAGCCCCCGCCTCCCCATGTTATTCAACGGGACGTGAGGCCAACTAAACAATTAAATTACGCTTCACATATCCTTTTTCCAAAGATAGTTTCCGTCATTTACTGTAGTTTCGATCACGTTGATGTCATTTCAAGAGTTCGTTTTTAAAATAAGTTTGTTTTTGATGCTATAAAAACAGTGCTCTGACATCATGATTGACAGCTGTGATTGACAGGTTCTCTGTGCGAGGTGGTCACTGAAGCACCAGCGGACTTTTTTTTAATAATGTTGATTATGTGGTTAGTAGTTGTATTTACCTTATTTTAACGAGGTTCTGCAATCGGCGGACATCATTGGAGAAGAACGAAGCAGACAGAGGACACTTGATGAAAGTGCGGGGCGTGTGCTTGCGTTTGATTCAGCGAGAATGAGGGCGCGGCTTTACTTCCTGCTCACGACCGCGCATGACTGGTCCCGAAACTGCGCAGACTCAAGTTCAAGATGTCAGTGTCTTATCGAGACACTGGTGGCTTCAGTTCTCTCTGATGGAAAAGAGGCGAAGGGGCGTCGTCCATCTTT
>NC_142779.1:1237500-1260000 GCF_988280905.1 Pimephales promelas | reverse complement strand
TAAGTTTTATAAGCTCAAATGCTCGCCTTGCTCTGTCCTGTGATGCACGTTTGTGACTCTCCTGTTCATCAAAATGAACGAATCTTTTCCCAAGTCAACTCGTTCATTTCGTTCGTTGAATGAACCAAATGACACGAAAAAGATTAGTTCATTTTGATAAACGAGTTATCGAAACAACTTTATTATGGCTGATAATTGAAACTCACTTAGAAATATGGCATTTTACTCATGGGTTTTGATTTAATAATGTTTAGATAAGACAAAAATACTAAGTAAGAAAAGCATTTTTTGCTGTATGTGTAGCTAAAACTCTTCTGGATGGTTTCTATTAGTAGTTTTCAGAGTGTTTTCGTCCTCTCTCGTGTGAAAAGAGTCCTTTCACAACAGCGTTTAAAAGGATGAGTGTTTTAATGCTTTAAAGACAACACAACAGGATCACGACGCCCGGAACAATGGCTGAATCTGACATGCGTTGCATCCTCTTTTGAAACAAACCAATTAATTATTTACAGGCTTCAGCAGAGCAGAGAAACTTCATTTATTTTTATCTCCCGAGCCTCTGTTTATGCCCGTACGACAGAGACTGAACAGACCCGGGGAGCGGTGCGAGACGCAGATAGAGGTGCTTATTTCTCTCTCGATGAGCCTGAGACTGAACAATAACAGCGAGGGACTATCTCCACACAAACATGCTGTAATTGAACACTTTCCCGCCGCCGGCGTTTATAAGTGTTTAAGCTGAAGTCGACTGTAGATGATCAGTGACTCGAACTCTCCATTCTCATGTAAGCTCTTCAGAGTTTTGAACGCAAATCACTTTAATGACCTGGAGATTTGATGTGTTTTATGTAGTTCTAGTAAATCTGCAGATGCCATTTAGATGATAGCTCTGTTGTGTTTTCAGGCATCAGACAAGAAAAGAGCATGCAGTGACATTAAAATGAATGGTAACACTTTACTTGAAGGGGTGTGCACCTTCATAATCATAACACTTCAAAAAATAGGAATGTTTATGACTGTCATTGAGTGTCATTCGCTCAATTATGACATTTTAAATGCAGATATGACATTGTTTGATATGTCTTTGTTATGACACCTTGACATAAACCAATGCATCATAACCTGTCAGTGTCTTTGTCATGACGACTTGACATAAAATTAAGTTAAACTGTCTGGTGGTTGGTTTTTACATCGGCCATTATAACTTTTTAATGACAAATTTAATGTGTACCACTGTAGTTGAGGTCACAAAAAATATTCATGACACGGTTATAATGCCTCATGACAGCCAATGTCAAAACCACCAAACACATAACAGTTCAATGTAATGTTAACCCATAAAGCTAAGTGGTTTCTTAAAGGATTAGTTCACTTTTGAAAAAACTTTTGCTGATAATTTACTCACCCCCATGTCATCCAAGATGTCCATGTCTTTCTTTCCTCAGTCGAAAAGAAATGAAGGTTTTTGATGAAAACATTCCAGGATTTTTCTCCATATAATGGACTTCAATGGGGACCAAACGGTTCAAGGTCCAAAAGACAGTTAATAACAGTTTCAGATGCAGCTTCAAATGTCTTTAAACGACACCAGACGATGAATAAGGGTCTTATCATGCGAAACTTATTCCAAAAGTGTAACTTTTCTAAGGACAAATGCTAGCCTTGCTCTATTCTGTGAGGCGCGTTTGCAACGTCACGTAATACATGATTACGTTCAAAAGGTCACGGGCGACGTAGCCGGAAGTACAGAGTCAGTGTTTACAAGTTGAACGCATAGGTTGAACGTGCAAACCAACTCAAACGCTGTTTACAAAAAAAGGAATTAAAAGGAAAAACAACGATGTCGGACGATTTTGATTCTGTACTTCTGGCTACGTCGCCCGTGACCTTTTGAACGTAATCATGTATTACGTGACGTTACAAACGCGCCTCACAGAATAGAGCAAGGCTAGCATTACATTTTTGGAATAAGTTTTGAAATAAGCGATCGTTTCGCATGATAAGACCCTTATTCATCGTCTGGTGTCGTTTAAAGACATTTGAAGCTGCATCTGAAACTGTTATTAACTGTCTTTTGGACCTTAAACCGTTTGGTCCCCATTGAAGTCCATTATATGGAGAAAAATCCTGGAATGTTTTCATCAAAAACCTTAATTTCTTTTCGACTGAGGAAAGAAAGACATGGACATCTTGGATGACACGGGGGCGAGGAAATTATCAGTAAAAGTTTTTTCAAAAGTGAACTAATCCTTTAAGTTTGAAATGGCATCTTTATGACATATTTATGACAATTTATGATGTATTGGTTTATGTCAAGTTGTCATAACAAAGACATGTCAAACTATATCATCTGCATTAAAAATGTCATAATTGAGCAAATGACACTTAATGACAGTTGTCATAAACATGCATAAACCTCCTTCATATTCTTCACATGTGTCATGATTATGAACGTGTCATGTCAGTCTTATGCACGCCCCTTCAAGTAGCATTGCATGCATTGTGGATAAGGTGATCCCAGTTAGCATTGGCACAAAAAATATACAGAGTTTGTACTGAAAATATGGACTAGGTGTTTTTTTTTTTATGTAGCTTTTAGTGTCCATTCATGATGTCTTCTTGAATTCAGTGTGTCTAGACGAGTCAAGATGTGTTTTTTTTAATAGATGGACATCTTTGACCGCTGCTGTGCTTTTGCTGTTTGAGTGAGTGAGATGTTTTTAACATGTCATGTCTAGTCAAAAGAAGTTCATCTTTCCCAACGTGTCTCGTGTTCTCATCAATCAGGAGGTAAAAGGCTTAATAATGTCATGGTTATGTCAGAGGAATATAGAAATCAAGGTTAACCCTGTAAAGCCTGACATAATAGTCTGAAAGCGTGTGTTTTTTTTTTAAATGGAAAAGTTTATTGAACCTATATAGATGAAATCTAAAAGGTGAATAGGTTTGTTGATATCATGTTTGATAAATCAGGCTTTTATATAGTGTATTTTGATATGGTGAGAAACCCTTTAATGTTTAGAGGCCCAAACTGAACAGAAATATGCAATTTGGTGCAAATGCTGATGTTTACATGGATGAAACGTCCAGAAGAAATTCTCTAAACTTGTATAACAGTTACTTTTACATTATTAAAATTAGTGCAGCATTTCACAGCAAAAATTATAATAAAAGACTTTTACTTGATAAAACGGTCCATCAGTCAGAGACGGAAGCACTGGAGGAGAGTGTGTGCGACAGGTTTATCTGAATAGTTTTAATGTTGATCATTTAGAGGCAAATTTGCCAATGATTTGCCATTAATGATACAGGATGAACAACGGCGATGAAAGACTTTTTGAGCAACCAAATGATAAACCCTAAAACAATAATTACACACTCCCACGAAATATAATGATAGGCTCTGGCTTTTCTAACAAGCTTATCAAAACTTCTCTCTCGGCAGCAGTTCATTAAAAACACACTCATTTTAAACTCTGCCATTGCTGGATAGCTGGTTTATCAAAATGAACTTATTAACAAAAGGACATATTTAAGCGCAGTTTTAATTCACTTTGAAATTAATTTTTGATATGTTTAATCTTACCTCAAGGGCATCCAAGATGTAGGTGTCTTTGTTTCCACAGTATTTTCAATTTTGACATTTTTCAGTCAAACCGTTGTTGTCCAAAGAGCAGTCCAAATTAAACATGATTTAATGACTCGTAAATGGCCTAAGACATGAAACGAGCGGTTTGTGTGAGAAAACCAACAGTATTTATATCGTTTTTACCTCTTGTAATCATAGCCATGACAAAATGATGTGACGGCACGGGCGCTTTCGGTCTGGAAGTGATCGCTTGCGTGTGACGTCACTCTTTGTTTATAGAGAGATTTCGGAAGTTATTATATTTCTATTAAATCTTAATCTAATTATGACAAATTATATATTGTTGGAAAGGTCTAAGACTTCTAAATAAATATTCTACCCCTGTTTTGTGTTACAAATTATGTAGGAAGAGTAATTGATGAGTGTAAGAGAGTGCACCTCAAAAAATCTGCATCATAACAGGAGGTCTGACCTTTGTCACACCCACTTTTGACCTTTGTCACATGCACCCACTTTTAATCATTGAAACTTCTGTTTTTATGCTAAAAGTTCATAATAAAACAATCTAGTATTTGGGTTTCTGTCATGCAAAAAACTTGTAGGCGACTCACTTCGCGCCCCTGCCTGAAGAGTTCACAAAAAGCCTGCAATAAATAACCCAACCCTTGGGTTACATCACGTCCGACCTCAGATCTGGTTAACAGACAAGAAAGAACAAGAAAACTACCCAAACACTGGGTTGTTACTAGGGCTGGGCAAAAAAATCGATTTTTCGATTAATCGTTTTTTAAAATGTGGTCGATTCAATTTTTGTGATATCAACTTCAAATTTGGAACATAACTTGGTTAGATTTATGGCTTTGATTTTATAGTTATTAGAGTAAAAATATTTTTTCAAATATATATTTTACACAAAATAAAAAATATATAATACAGTATATTTGATTTACTGTGAATTTAAACTTCCATAACTTTTTCATACTTTCATTTTTTTGAAGTGTTTTCACTTCAGCAATAATCTGCTGAGTGTTTCGTTTAAAACAAGACCAAACTTGAGTATATATTCCAAAGCATTCTTGAATTACAACCATTTAAGTGTGAATAGTGCATTTTAACCCCCATTCTCAAAAAAGTTTTACCTTTCACTAAACATATTTAGATATACGGGAAACCGCAATGGAAGACGATTTCGGTATATCTGAATATGTTTAGTAAAAGGTAAAACTTCCGAAATCTCCGTGTAAATATTGAGTGACGTCACACGCGAGCGCTCACTTCCGGCATAACATTGAACTGATTCAGTTCGGTTCAGTTGGACATTGAACAACTGATTCAGATCACTGTGACTACAAGAGGTAAAAACGATATAAATACTGTTAGTTTTCTCACACAAACCGCTCGTTTCGTGTCTTAGGCCATTTACGAGTCATTAAATCATGTTTAATTTGGACTTCTCTGTGCTGCTCTTTGGTGGACCCCCTTAGCCTCCAGTGTATGACTGATAGACAACAACGGTTTGACTGAAAAATGTCAAAATTGAAAATACTGTGGAAACAAAGACATCTACGTCTTGGATGCCCTTGAGGTAAGATAAAACATATCAAAAATTAATTTCAAAGTCAACTATCCCTTTAAGGAGGAAATACTCAGCAATGCTGTCCACTTACAGTATGAACTTACACATGGTGTGTGTTAAAGCGTATTAAAAACACCACATACACACATAAAGAACATTAAACGCTGGATTTTCACCACAAGGGGACTTTAACTTAAGACGTAAAGATTTCTGTAATATGCATTTGTAAAGATTGTACAGTGAATCTCTAGGTTTAAGATGCAAACCCAATGCCAGTGCAGTAACACACTGAACGTCGAGCTTCAACACTGGGATTGAGTCCAGCGAGCGGTTTCCAATCTTTCTGGAGATTTGCTTGGCATGTAATGGGCTCACGCCTACTAATCTTCACTTATCTTTAATAATTGCTCATCTTTGGTTTTGTGGAGGTCCACCTGGCCAGATCTCTCTCTCACACACACACCCACACACACATCAATTCACTCTAATGCTCAAGTCTTTAATTATTTGGCATAGGAAGGTGCTGTTTAGTCAGATAAGAGATGTAACGAGCCGTATTGTGTGTGTGTGTGTGTGTTTTAGGGCTGGTTTTATGAGCGCCAGTGCTTTATGATGCCTGCAGTAATTGCAGGATTGATTAGCAGGGAAGTGTCGGATCTTTCCTCCTCCTCTTCTGTCTCGATGAGAATCGTTCAGGCGTTCAGACACGAGGCCTAATCGACGGATTCCACTTCTGCCTCGCTCAGCCTTTCCTGCCCACAATAAACACCAGTTAACTTCAGGACAATCAAAAGACTTTCCAATTCATCACTTCCGTGGCAATCTTTTCCCTCCCACAATAAAACACAGGGGGAAACCGGTGTTAAAGGTGCCGAGAGCAATATCACGGGTTTATGATCGGCTGGACTGTGTCGTCGACGCTCCCGTAACACACTGTGATCTATAACGTATCGAGTGTGAAGTTACCAGAGTAAATACGCTCAAATAAAAACAAAAATAATCTTGTACTTCCACAGTCATATTACAAATCTCTCAGTATCATTATGTGAAGGTTTCTCAGGGTTTTTCTGTGAGAAGATCACCTCTCTAAGATCTCAGATGCAATTATCTGCTAATGAGTTGTTCTTCATGTCTTTGAACCAGTTTCTCTTCTGTCTCTCAGAGAAATTGTTGATCATCTGAACCCTTCCGTCTGCTCTCTTGATGTTCTTTCTTGAAACAAACTTTTAATTGAGTCGGAGCATGTTTGGTGTCTTTTCTGAACAAATTCTTGAGCACAGGGACTATCCCTGATATACCAACCTGATCTCACGAGAATTCATACGAATTTTACGAGGTGGCTAATTCGTAACAATTCGTACGACCTCACTCATACGATTTTTGCTAAATCGTACATATTTTACGAATTGGCCAATTCGTATGAATTCGTACGAATGACCTACCCCTGACCCCGCTCCTAAACCTACCCATCACGTGGGTTTGGGCAAATCGTACGAATTCGTACGAGTGAGGTTGTATGAATTAGTACGAATTAGCCGCTTTTTAATCACTCGTACGAATTGGTCGAGAGATAGCGGAGGCAACCCGATCTCACGAGAATTCGTACGAATTTTACGAGGTGGCTAATTCGTAACAATTCGTATGACCTCACTCATACGATTTTTGCTAAATCGTACATATTTTACGAATTGGCCAATTCATATGAATTCGTACGAATGACCTACCCCTGACCCCGCCCCTAAACCTACCCATCACGTGGGTTTGGGCAAATCGTACGAATTCATACGAGTGAGGTCGTATGAATTAGTACGAATTAGCCGCTTTTTAATCACTCGTACGAATTTCTACGAATTGGTCGTGAGATACCGGAGGCAACCCGATCTCACGAGAATTCGTACGAATTTTGCGAGGTGGCTAATTCGTAACAATTCGAACGACCTCACTCGTATCACCGTGGCACCGTGTCATATTATTACGCCTGCTTCTCTCATAAAGAGTATAGTTCTGAGCCATATCAGCCTAGAAAATCACAACTTTACATTTTCCGTCAGTCTTAGTGCACGCTGTAATTACAGAAGAGTCAAGTTTTAAATAGGAAAAATATTGAAACTCTGGTCATTTTATTTTTGAGAAAAGGCTAAAGGTCTTGTCCACTTCAGTGATGTATGCTAAGCTATGCTAAAAGTGGTACTGCCAGAACCAGAGATCGGCTGAATGGATTCAATAACGGTAAAACTCAACAGTTTAACTTGTAAAATGAGCCTATTTCCAGAAAAAGTGGAGTATCCCTTTAAATATCATCTAACTAAGACATTATTGACAATCAGCTGTACTGTATTAAAGATCGTATTGATCTACACTCCTTTGCTGTCCTCATTGGGCTGGTCACCAGTACAATATAGGATTCATTACAAGTTTTTACTATGTTTTTTAAGCAGTTTATGGCCCCAGAACACTCGGCGGAGTTCATTAAGCCTTATAAGGCACATATATCATTAAGATCCTCAAATAAGCTCGTGTTAACTGTCCCACGAGTACGTCTGAAGGTCAGAGATTTTGTTAGATCCTCCCAAACAATTTGGCTAAAGTTTTCGTCTAAAGTCACGCACATTTGAGGATATATGAAGAGTTCAGATGCAAAAGCCTCTAAATGCCATTTGAAATTTTCTTCTTTAATGTTAATTTTTATCAAGCTTGTATATTTAAGTTCAGTGATTTCACTTAAATGGCAATGATAATTACCTATTAATTGTTATTTAACTGAAATTACTGAACTTAAATATACAAGTTTGATAAAAATCATCATTATAGAAGAAAATTTCAAATGGCATTTAGAGGCTTTTGCATCTGAACTCTTCATATGTGCCTTATAATGAGCTCCCTTGTTCTCTTGCATTTTAAGTCACTCGTTCAATGGGTGTTATACTTTTTTATTGTTTAATTTGTTTTTTGTTTTTGGTTTTTTTAGCTGTTTTGATTTAGATCATTTGTAACATACAGCTACAGTGTAGCTTCGAAGGTGCTTTACAAATAAATAAATACAAAATGCATTGCAAGGATCAGAATTTCATTAGGACTTTTTGTCAGTGTCAATCAACCAATCACCAAATAGCAGATTTTTTTCTGAATATTTAGGTGTTTTTTCCCTCCATATTCTAATACCTTAAAAGCCTGTAGATACAAAAACATGTGTTGTAATGTGATGGTGTCACAGCTCTAATTGCTCTATAGTCATCATCGCAATTAATCTGTGAATCTGCTCACAAATTCTCAAACACACATTAGCCGGAGCATCTGTCCTCTGGATCTCTGCAAGCGTATGCACACGATAATAGAAGAAACATCAAGCCAACATCCATACATGTTATCCGTAACACTTTTCAATTGCTGCTAGTGAAATTCTGCAAATTGATAAAATTAAATTAGCATAATTTCTCTTGGGCCAATTGAAAAATTTAGATGTGAGCGGTCTCTGGAAAATTTTGAGTTGGTGAGGTTAGACATTTTTTTTTACAGTGTACTGTAAAATGGTCTAAACTATCAATCAGAGACAGAAGCACTGGAGGAGAGTGTGTCGATCATTTAGAGGCTTTAGAAATGTGTGCACTGTAAAAAAATATTGTTGATTTAACTTAAAAAAGTAAGTAACCTTAAAATTTTAAGTTTATTGAACTGGAAAAAGTGAGTTAATATAATGGAGATTAATTTGATCATCAGAAACTCAAAATAATAAGTTATCTCAACTAAATAAATAATTTAAGTTGATTTGACAAAAGAAAAAATGTCGTGATAACAAATCTTGAAAATATTTTTTTTTACAGTGTGTATCAAATATGATGCAGAAGGCTTTATGGTGAAGTTATCCTGTAATTAATCTGTAAGCTTTTCGTAATCACTCGTTTACAATATCCGCTCTTGATTTTAATAACTTTTAAAATGTAAGGGCTAGTAACAAAATCCAGCAACTCTTTCTGTGGAAAACATGCTTATAATGAATTATAGCCCCATTTATACTTATTTAGAAGTATTATTATTCTATAAATATATTTATTAAGACCTATAGTGCATTATAATAGTTACATTTATATTATTTTTATATTAAACAAATATTTTCAAGATTTGTTATCACAACATATTTTTTTTTGTCATGTGAACTTTATAATCATTTATTTAGTTGAGATGACTTATTATTTTGAGTTTCTGATGATTAAATTAATCTCCTTCATTGTATTAACTCACTTTTTCCAGTTCAATCAACTTAAAATTTTAAGGCAACCCAGGTTACTTACTTTTTTAAGTTAAACCAACAATATTTTTTTTTTACATTTTTTCTTTTGTCAAATCAACTTAAATAATTTATTTAGTTCAGATAAAATATAATTTTGAGTTTCTGATGATTAAATTAATCTCCTTCATTGTATTAACTCGCTTTTTCCAGTTCAATCAACTTAAAATTTTAAGGCAACCCACGTTACTTACTTTTTTAAGTTAAACCAACAATATTTTTTTACAGTGTGCAAACATTAGCCATTAAGGATATTGATAACTTATTGGTAGAGCAAACAAGTATATCTGGATTTATTTTATATTTGTATATTATAAATCAGTGTATAATGGATTATGGCCATGCACATTGAAAAAGCAAATGCATGATTTATTAGTAAGCACACCAAAATGAATGTGAGGCTATATCTTTGCAACGCTTCTGACCAAACTATGCCCACCATGACCCGAGGTCACCTGCTCAGTTTCAGTAGAGTGCCACCTAGTGGTCAGGGGATATGAAAAATGTAGTTTTTTGTTATAACTTCTGAACGGTTAGGCTAAAAATCATAAAAATCTTTTTAGATTCGGTCCAGCATAACGAGTCAGACGATACCCATTTCCCATATCAGCTATTTTTGGGCGTCGACCATTTTGGATTTATAATTTCCAAAACTGTTAATAGCTTTTGATTCGTTTTGCCTAGTGAAACTGATCTTAATGGATTCCTTGGGACATGTGTCGAGATACGATGTTTTCTATTGTCGGTCAAACGTCCATGTCTGACATTTAGATTTGAAGTCCTCCTACCGTTTCTCAGATTTCCACCAATTTCGAGTTAGATATTTTTCTGACCATGCCACATTAAGTTATGTATTTCAGATTGATAGACATATAACACCTTGCTCATCAATTTGGTCACAGCGCCAAAGTGATACCCATTAAATTGTATTACTAGTGACTGTGTTTATGATTTTTCAGCCATTTTGCCTAAAATCATCATATGTCTTTAGTCATGCTGCCGTGAATGTGTGCCTTCGTTGTGTTTGACCCCTTAATTGCTGCTTCCAGCTTTATATGTTTTTGTATTTTTAGAGAAATGAATGCATTAAAACAGTAGATCAAGCAACGTAAATATCATGGATTAAATTCCCAGTGAATGCATTACCTCACTTTAGATAAAAGCATGAGTTAAATGCTTAAATGTAAATGTCACGATTCAGATTCATAAAAGTGGTTTTATGAACAATTTACAGATATGTTTGTTCTGACATTTAGGGCACCACTAATAATGACTCCCAATAGTTATGCAAATTAAGTTAAGCACAATACTAAAATAGAAAGTATCGGCAACATGTAACCTGGCATCGTATTTCTAAGTGAACTCTTTATTTAACCTCGCTGAGCATAACCCAGACAGACAGGTCGACACAAAAAGCCGCTTATTCTTCTCCATTACCATTGTGAGCTACACTTTTGTCTTTAAGAGCCAGAAATTTAATTTCAGAACATGAACGACTGCTTTTCATGTTCTCTGCAACTCAAAAAACTAAAAATATATTATTGTAAGAATAGAGAACGCGTGGCGTCAGGTCACCGAGAGCAGACTAATCATGAGACTTAATTAAATGTTTAAGGGCATGAATTTATTTAACACGGTTAATGCGTTGAGCTTCACTTAACGTGACATTAGACATCAACCGAACAGGATAAAGCCGTTTTAGTGAGAGCAGGAGCGTGCATATTCAACACAATTAGTAAATGAAGGAGAAAGATCTTTATTTATATATAATTGAAAGCCAGGCCTTTAACAAAAGTTCAGTCACTTACAGTCTTTGCCTGAGGATTTTAATTGGTAAAGTTCTGTTAATTTATCATTTTAATTTTTCTCCCCTTGAACTGAACTATTTCATGCATATAAGAGCATGTCTGGTAAATCATGCACTTTAATGCACAACTATTATGTGTTGCTTTGAAAAAGGTTTTGTTTTTTGGGAAACATGATGTTTGAAGCTTTTTCAAGCTTTTTCATGCACTGTAATGTATTTGTTTTCTGGCTGTTAACAGTATTTTCTGATTTGTGGAGTGATAAAAAAATATCCACTTAGTAAAAAAAACTTTAACTCTAATACACCATTATATGAGAATTGAAATGAGCTGGATGATGACATCACAGTTCTCTCTCCCTCTCTTTCAAGATTTGTTATCACAACATATTTTCTTTTGTCACATCAACTTAAATAATTTATTTAGCTGAGATAACATATAATTTTGAGTTTCTGATGGTTAAATTAATCTCCTTCATTGTATTAACTCACTTTTTCCAGTTCAATCAACTTAAAATTTTAAGGCAACCAGGTTACTTACTTTTTTAAGTTAAACCATAAATATTTTTTTACAGTTAGTTATTATCACAACATTTTTTCTTTTGTCAAATCAACTTAAATAATTTATTTAGTTGAGATAACATATAATTTTGAGTTTCTGATGATTAAATTAATCTCCTTCATTGTATTAACTCACTTTTTCCAGTTCAATGAACTTAAAATTTTAAGGCAACCAGGTTACTTACTTTTTTAAGTTAAACCAACAATATTTTTTTACAGTGTATATATATATATATATATATATATACAGTATAAGACACCTTCATAACCATGACATGACATATGTCTTGAATATGAAGTAAGGTTTATGCATGTTTGTGACAACTGTCATTAAGTGTCATTCGCTCAATTATGAAATTTTTAATGCAAATATGACATTGTTTGAGATGTCTTAGTTATGACAATTTGACAAACCAATACATCATAACCTGTCAGTGTCTTTGTCATTGGTTTATGTCATATTGTCATAACAAAGACATCTCAAATAATGTCAAATTTGCATTGAAAATGTCATAATTGAGCGAATGACACTTAATGACAGTTGTCACAAACATGCATAAAACCTTACTTGTATGTCACGTCATGATTATGAAAATGTCATGTTAGTCTTATGCACACTTCTTCAAGTAAAGAACAAAATGAACATGAAATTTATGCAAAATGATATTTAATTTGATAATGCCTCTATTTATTTTATTTATTTATTTAAAGCAAACTTATAGTACAAATTAATTCTGTTAATCGGCTGCTTTCCAGACTGGGGAAAGTATTGTTTTATCTATTTGTTTAATTTTTTTACCCTATTCACCTTTAGTGTCGTAAGAGTAGTTTTATTTTATCGGTGAAGTTAGATGGGAAGCCGCTGCCATATTCTCCCTGTGCCGTCCAGCTGTCTCGGAGATCTGTGTGTGTGATCTGTGTTCTCAGTTGGTGTGTGTGTGTGGGAGTGTGTCTGACTGCAGTACATCTGCTGCACACATTTAAACACTATTACGCCACAGAAATGGCATGACACACAAAGCTGTGACAAGTATATTAATAACTGTATATGTTGCTGCAGCCTGTATCACTTCAACAGTAAACACACACACACACACACTGCTACTATCTCTCTATGCAATGGAAGTGAAAAAGAAATATGTCCATTCATTTTGATTCTGCAACATGAGATTTGAGAGTCATATTTAGTGCTTAATGACTCATCCTAATACCTAGCAAATATATTAAACAAAACCAATAGCCTGTTATTGGTAATATTTTAAAGAACTGTTATTAAAACTCAGTGGTGGAGGAAGTACTGAATCTCAGTACTTAAGTAAAAGTACAAACAACCAGATAAATATTTACTTTAGTAAAAGTAGAAGTAACACAATGACTACCATACTTAAGTAAAAAGTACCTGATTTTAAATGTACTTTAAGTATTAAAAGTAAAAGTACTTGCATAACAATTGATTCTCTTAATGACTATTTTCTAATGATTAATAAACATTTAATTCTAACTCATTCAACCTAATACTCCAATAATGATGGAAAAAAAAATAGTTGTCACCATTTCTGAAACAAGCTTGCAATTAGGCAATATAAACCATGCTTATTCTTACTATATGTTAATAACTATTTTTTGGCATTAAACCCGTAATTCTGAACCTCTTGGCTTGCCATAATCCTAACCAAACGTATATTACACACGGTGTGTTTCCTATGCACGTAAAAACACATTTTCGCGTATAAATTGCACGATAAACACACTGCGTGCGAGACGCGTTTAGTTGATGTATCTATGGCAACCAAACGTCACTGGTGAGACAAACGTGCAACGAACGGACGGTCAGATTAGAACAGATCAGAAAATGTAACAGAAGTTGTAGAAATGTATTAAACTGTAACTTAGAATCAATTATAACAATCATTTACTCAAACTCAAATCATCTCAATTCTTTCTAATGTGGAATACAAAAACATTTTTCTTTGTATTTTGTCCATATAATAAAAGTCAATGGGGTCCAATTTTGCTTGGACGATGTTTGGGACGAAAAAAAGAAAAAAAAAGAAAAAAAGAAGCAATCAAATAGGGCAACAGCTATAAGTACCAGTTAGTGAAGCACAGTAAAACAAGCTAGATTATGTATAAATAAATAATAAATAGTAAGTGTCAGTATGGGTCAAGCGTTGACACAACAGAAACATCTTGACCTGCCTATAGGGAACAGTGCAGGTAAAGGTCAGTGAAGTTATTGATCTGTGTTGTGTTATTTTCATGTTATCACTGTGAAGCTGTTTTGATACAAAGCGACATGACGTGCAAAACTCAAGCTTCTGGACGCCACATATACAGTCGTTCTGTAGGCAATCATCAGTGCCTTGAGTTTGATGCGAGCGGCTATTGGATACCAGTGCAAATTGACGAAGAGAGGTGTGACGGCTCGTTAGAGATCGCTCGCACTGCTGCATTCTGGGTAAGTTGCAGAAGTTTTGACGTTGATGCTGGAAGGGCTGCCAAGAGAGCATTGCTATCGAACAAGATCTGTGTAGCACATCCCATAGGAAGGGCCTGTGGTTGCATAAAGCACCTTCAGTTTTTCCCTGAAGTATGAAACTTACGGCGTGATTTCTCATTTAATGGTGTTGCATGTAATCCCATAAACGGGTCTCTTGGGTGAGGGAAACCGTTTAGTGTTTTACGACAGCGAACCAGGTTTTGCCGTTATAAAATTTGATTCGCCATGGACATGCTATTTGTTAATCCTGATAGTGGTAAGTTTCACAGAAAACAACTTAAAGGGTTAGTTCACCCAAAAATGAAAATTCTGTCAGTATTTACTCGCCCTCATGTTGTTCCAACCCCGTAAGACCTTCGTTCATCTTCGCAACACAAATTAAGATATTTAAGATATTAAGATCACTCCTGCATACTAAAATTCATTAAAGACATCGTTAAAATAGTCCAAGTGACTACAGGGGCTCAATCTTAACTTTATCAAACGACGAGAACACTTTTGTGCGCAAAAAACAACAAAAATAACGATTTTATTTCAACTATTGGTTTATTTCTCCCTCTGCGCGAGTCAGGTTACTAGTTTAATAGCGTAAGCTTCTGTTATTGTACGTCACACGCATCACACACATGACCAGCGTCGGCCAATAGTGAGCCTACGTGTGACGTAGCTTTACGCAATCACACTACGCTAACTGACTACAGGCTCATGGAGAAGGAAGTGATAGTTGAAATATTGTATGTTATTTTTGTTGTTTTTTTGCGCACAAAAAGTGTTCTCGTCGTTTGATAAAGTTAAAAATGAGCCACTGTAGTCACTTGGACTATTTTAACGATGTCTTTAATGACTTTTCGAGTCATTCCCTCAAGAAGCCTATGGACTAGTATGCAGGAGCGATCTTAATATCGTAAATATCTTCATTTGTGTCCCGAAGATGAACGAAGGTCTTACGGGGTTGGAACAACATGAGGGTGAGTAAATACTGACAGAACTTTCATTTTTGGGTGAACTAACCCTTTAACATGGAGGGAAGGAAAACCAAATATGAAAGAGGCGAGACAGAAACTCAAATCAATAGTTTACTCAAAATTGAAAATTCTGTCATCATACTCAGGAAGTTCAAGCAATGTGGTCTTGTGAAGTTGAAGTGATCATTAATCACAGCTAGGAGGTTCTTGGCTGTGCTGGAAGGAGTTATGCTTGAGAAACTTTGTGTTGAAGTTGTGATTAGGTGTTGGGTTGGCTGAGACCATGAGCAATTTGGTCTTTGAAGGTCCAGCGAGAAATGTGTGTGTGTCGAAGCTGACGTCTGATCATCTGGCTGGAATGAGAGGTAGAGTTGTGTGTGGTCAGTATAGCAGTGATAGGAAAATCAATGTTTCTGAATGACAGATCCTAATGATGATATGTAGTTTGAGAAGAGAAGAGGTCCCAGCACTGAGCCCTGAGGCACTCCAGTAGCTAGATCCAATGCATAAATCCAATGAGCGGCAGAAGAGCTGCTACATGACTGGATTTAATGGGGGAAACACGAGTAAAACAAACAATTATCAGTTTGGATTCGATATAATGTTCCTTACAACTCACCAAAGATCCAGTGATCCATTAATATTGACATGCAGCAGGAATCCTGTTTCCTGACATTTATATGAGCCTGATTTCGACGCCGAGGAAATACATAAAGCAAATTTGCCCATGAACGATTTATATAAATACAATCGATCACTTATATCAATGTTTTATATATATCATAATATCGTCCAGCCCTTAAGACTTGTATGTACATTAGAGCCTGACCGATAAAAGGATTTTGAAGTCTGACACCGATACAAATATTTATTGGTTTTAAAATCCGATATATCGGCCGATATTCGTTATTATTATTTCAGAAATGCGCAACAAGTTGTAAAACATACATTTTCAATATAACAGTCCAAAGAGAGATGATACGTCTCATTGCTAAAACTGTCACGCGCTATTAAAGAAATACTTCAGTCACATTGTTAAAAGTCAACTACACTGTAACAACGTAACGTAACTATTACTAGCTAATTCCGCTTCACTATCGGCTTATTTAACAGCACCAAAACTGGACATGATAGTCACAAATTTTGTTCAAATATTCATTATCAAAATATGATACAAAATATTCATTTATCGGGCATTATAACTGCCGATACCGATAATTTGGAAAATGCCTAATATCGTCTGGCTCTAATGTACATTTTTGTCAGTGTTTATTTAAAAACGTCCAATTATTGCAGAATGTACTATGGTACGTTTTTAATTGATGAGTTTTCAATACGATATATCGGCTACGATTCAGCAAATCATGTTGTTTCTGTGATTCTGCATTTGCTTCTCTCTTATAGCTTTCGGCAGTCTGTAAAAATAAACCTCGGATGTCTTGTCAAATAGTTTGGACGGTCGATCTCAAAGCTTTTTCCCATTTTAGATGTGTGTTGTGTGTTTTTACGCTGAAAACCAATGCTACCGCTTACCCTCGATTCAGAACACTAAACGTTGACTCAACAAAGCCTGGTTTAAATGTTTTGAAAAAGCTTTAAAAAGCCTTGATGTTACAGGCAGAAAGATTAATATAACGAACGCGATAGATGAAGTCGACATGTCAACTTTATTCGTGGAAATTACCTCTGAGGTCAGATGAGATTTGTCGTTCAGGTTTTGGCATTTGGCGATTGGCTCTTTTATTTAGAAGGCGGGACTTATTACGTATGCATATACAGGCTTTCTTTCTACATAACGTCTTTGATCTTACTCAGAAAGTTAGTTGAACTACTCACGTGGAGCTGTTGTGTTGATGGAAGAAAGGACAGATGGCACAATACGAGTGTTTGGGAAACCTATTAGGAATTAAACATATCTGCACTTTTATTGTGGTTCATAAACACGTACCGAAGGATTATGGACACTTTAAGCAACGCTTCATTTACTCAAGAGATCAATGCGCATCATAACCGGATTATGACCAGCGAAGGCACCATTTGATTAATACTAAATGACTCCTAATGTGCTCAAGCTGGGTTTGTAGTGTGAGTATTCGCTGTAGATCTGCTGGACATGTAAAGTCTGTGTGTGTGTGTGCTGGAGACATGCTGTCATTAATGTGGAGCTCTTCCTATATGGAGTATCTGAGGGATTGTAGGGAACGGGCATTTCTCAAGGAAGGCTTAGTTTGGCGTTCGGGATCACGCTCGATTTGACTCTTGATACTCTCTCAGTGGTGACATTTCTATGCATAAGCTTCCAGAATTCAGCAAAAACGGTCAAATAGAGTGCTTTTTTATTTTTACTGTCAAACCAAAAATCATTCAGACATCAGATATAGTTTTTGTTGTTTTTTTTTACTAGTGTGTGCATGACACTATAGTTCATTTATATAAGTGACGAGAGCAAAATAAAGTAAACTGTGACATATTTTACCCAACAATTAATTGGCATGTTGGTTTGACTGTAAATGCATCTGTATTCATCTGTAAGTCTGTGTAAGTGTAAGTGACTCGCTCACATTCACCGAAACAGAAAGACGGACATTAGACGCACGACTCGCGTTATGTTGATGATTAACATCTGCATAAAGACGTAGTTTGGGGTCATTTTAAAAAGGAATTGATTGTTTTATTCAGCAAGGATGCATTAAATTGATCAAAAGTTTCTATTTCAAATAAATGTTGTTCTTTTGAACTTTTTATTCATCAAAGAATCCTGAAAAATAAAATCTATCAGTATGTTTTTTAAACAATGATATAAATGTTTGTTGATCATCAGATCCTCATATTAGAGTGATTTGTGAAGGATCATGTGACACTGAAGACTGGAGTAATGATGAAAAATTCAGGAATTAATTACACTTTACTATACATTATATTGCAATAATATTTAATTGTTTACTGTATTTTTGATGAAATAAATGCAGCCTTGGTGAAAAAAAAAAAAAATCGTACAGATCCCAAACTTCATGAAATATACTTTTGTGTACGTGTGTGTCAGACAAACATCACTATTATTAATAATGCCTCTTAGAACTGCATAGCAACGCCCTGGCAACCGCCCACAACACCACAGCATTAGTTTGTATAGGCAAACACCACTTGCATTTTAATTTATTAACCGTCTCATAAGAACTATAGTTGTGGTTCAGAAATGAAAGGAGAATTCCCTTAAAAGTTCAAAAGCAAACGAGGTGAAGAATGTGCTTTTGTAGTTGGAATGTTTGTTTGAATTTCAAAAATTCAAATTTTGAATTTGAATCTTTGAAATCATTCCATTTAAATTTGAACTGCCACTCTGCATCCTGTTTACTGCAGGACTTCAGTTCAGATTCAGGATTACAACATCAAATCTTGCATAGGCAAACACTGCTCACATTTTATACAGAAAGTGTTAAAATCTCATTGTGTATTGCACATTTAAAGTGTAATATTCCCATTGGACCAGTCAATATTTGTATTAATTTATAAAAAAAAAATGATATTTAGCTTAATGTGTTTATATTTTGCTGCATGGTTTATTTATATGCTTTCTTTTTATATGATCAATGTTTTATTTTACAGCACTTTGCTTTTAAATGTGCTATAGAAATACATTTTGACTTTGACAAATTAGTTCCAGTTTAGCACTTCCAGGCATGACGTGTCGAGCTCAGAGCTTCCCTTCCGCTGCCAACATGAGTCAGACTCGCTTCTCCAGCCCTGATATATACCATTTCATGACAACACGCCCTGAGCGCGCACACACACACACACACACACACACACACACAACGTCTATAATGGCTTTTCCCCCTAACAATCGTCCGTGGCAAGGTCAGGAAGGTTGTTAATGCAGTGCACGCCTCCGGTTTGCTCTTATTCATCATATGCGAGACTCAGTTGAGCTGAACTCTGGGATATGTGCATGTAGATGCATGCAAGTGCAGTTTGAGAAACAAGTAGGGGTGTAACAATATATCATGATGTCACAATATATCGCAATACAAAAATGCAACAATATGTATCGTGGATAGTTCACCCAAAATAAAAATGACTGTTTTTAAGTTTTCAGAGTTTTAGTGTCAGTACTGCATTAAACTACTATATATAGTGTATATATAATAATGGCGGATATTTGTGTGTCCTGATAATGCCAATGTCTGATGTTACCTGTACAAAATACATTATTTTAAATATATCTAGTCTATAGATAATAATTTACTAATAATTCAGTATTTTCAGCTTCAGAATCATGAATATTGTAATTCTGGTGTCTCTATTGTCCTGTGCTTTGAGTTTCAGCACCAAGTCCAAGTTTATTCATTCACAATGTAAAACAAAATTTAGTATTTTAATCAACAGTACATTTTTTGTTCACCTTTTATCATGCGTCTTATTGGAGTATCGCAATAATATGGTCTCGTGAGTAGAGGTAGACCGATTAATCGGCCGATTTTGGGCATTTTTTAACATAATCAGCATCGGCCAATATCCAAGTATATCAAGCCGATCATTATGCAGGCGCATCTGTGGGAAACCTAGGGTTTGTTTTCACATTTTCCCATCTGGTGGTTGTTTTTGTCGTTCAACAGCAATTTAGTTGTGAAATACGTTATTGTTAGAAGTTAAATTAAATAAAATATAATAAATATTATATATATAAAAATTAAATAATTTAAAGTTTTTTTGTGATAATTAGGTTATGTCCATTTGTCTTTGTCCGTCAACAAACAAAACAAAACAAAAATACATGTTTCAGGACATTTTTTGAGAGGATAAAATGTTTTTGTTGAGAAAGTTAACTATGTATGTTAAGTAATTATCATTTCTTTTACATTTTATCTTTCAAATAGAGGTTAAAAACCAAGCAAATATTGGGCAAATATCTGACAAAATTACGGAGGCGTATTGCATTCACTTGAAGAAAAAAAATCTAATGAGTTAAACTAATGAGTAAATTTTTCATGAGAAAAAAAATTGCTCTGTTTTTCTGAATTAATAAGTTAATTATTCATGAGAATTTTTTTTTCTCTGTTTTTCTGAATTAATGAGTTAATTTTTCATGAGAAAAAAAGTTTTTCTCTGTTTTTCTGAATTAATGAGTTAATTTTTCATGAGAAAAATTTTTTTTCTCTGTTTTTCTGAATTAATGAGTTAATTTTTCGTGAGAAAAAAAGTTTTTGCTCTGTTTTTTCTGAATTAACGAGTGGCAGTTGAAAAAACAGAGCAAAAAAAAAATTCCATGAAAAATTATCTCATTAATTCAGAAAAACAGAAAAACTTTTTTTCTCATGAAAAATTAACTCGTCAATTCAGAAAAACAGAGCAAAAAAAATTTTTTTTCTTATGAAAAATTAACTCATTAATTCAGAAAAACAGAAAAAAAAAATTTCTCATGAAAAATTAACTCATTAATTCAGAAAAACAGAGCAAATTTTTTTTTTCTCATGAAAATTTAACTCGTTAATTCAAAAAAACAGAGTAGATTTTTTTTTCTTCAAGTGAATGCAATACGCCTCCGTACAAAATAAATCGGCAGCATCAATCCGATTAATTTAAAAAGATTGGTATCGGCATCGGCGTGAAAAAAACCATATCGGTCGACCTCTACTCGTGAGTTCAGTATCGAATCGTGACACGAAGGAAACGTTACATCGCTACAAACAAGTGTTTCTCCTGTTTTTTAAATGTTGATAAGTTCATTTATTTTGCCCCTTTAATACGGTTAGTCACATGTTATTTCTTGCATTCAGTATCGTGTGTTTCTGATCGGTGGAGACGGCCTCCTTTTAAAACATTTAGAGACAGTCATGAGACTCAAAGTAAACAGAGAGGACACGGCAATCTGAAGCAATCGCATTCACTGACCTTTAAATGTGCAATAACATGATGCTGTGATTCTTCATGCTCTCACAGTCTCTCTGTCCAATCATTCGTCAAGTACAGCGAGTTTCCTCACATTATTCTCATCGGAAATCACACGAACTCACCATTCTCTCTCTCTCTCTCTCTCTCTCTCTCTCTCTCTCTCTCTCTCCAGAAAGCCTTCTTGCCTGCCTGCACTGAAGAGGAGATCTTTGCTCATTTGGGTTTAGAGTATATTGAACCCTGGCAAAGAAATGCCTGAGATTGAGCGTGAGTCTTCAGAACGATGCTCACACACACACACACACACACACTCAAACGCCTGCTGTGTGACTCGACCAGCCAGCGTGAGGATTGTTATTGTGTTATTTTTTAAGCATTTGTTTACCAGTCGCATTTGTACTCGCTTAAAAATGTGTTGCTGCATTATAAGAAAATATCACAGCAAATGGCATTTGTCCACAAGAAAGAAACACAAGCAAGCTTTACTTTCTGTAGCGCCAAACAAAACTGCAAAAAAAGATTGTTTCCGAACAGGTTTCCCAAAAATCACTTATACTCTTGATAATTTAATCCATTAATGATGGATTTATCTACATTTTTTCTTATTGAAAATCATGTTTTGTTTGGAAAAACACTTTGCGGTCAATACGATTTTTGAAAAATGTTTCTGAACTTCTGAAGTCACAAATGCGGCATTTCTTTGATAAAAAAATAGTGTGAAAAACAGTAAAATATTATTGTAATGGAAATCATCTGTTTTCTATGTGAATATACAGTAAAGTGTAATTTATTCCTGTGATCTTCATCATCATTACTCCAGTCTTCGGTGTCACATGATCCTTCACAAATCAACAAACATTTATGATTATTATCAGTGCTGAAAACAGTATTTTTTTTTCAGGATTCTTTGATGAATAGAAAGTTTATATTCGAAATAGAATATTTTATAACATTATGATCAATTCAACGTGTCCTTGCTGAATAAAACTATTAATATTTATTTTTTTACCTGACTGACCCCAAACTTTTAAACAGAAATATGTAAAATCATTAAAAGTCTGGCTAATTCTTCTCATATAATTCAATGGTTATTATTATTCATCTTTTCTTTCTCTCATTTTCTCAAGCATTAGTTTAGTTATAGAGTTGCATGATGTTACATCAGAGCAGCCTTTTAATATTCATTCATCAATAGACCTTTTGAACATTAGTGAATGTTAATCAAAATATGATTTAAATTAGTAGAAATAATCATGGGTTGGCTATGTATTCAATTAACTTTGATTCATTATAAGGGAAATGATGTTACAGTGAGCAGTGTATATTTA
>NC_142779.1:1185000-1232500 GCF_988280905.1 Pimephales promelas | reverse complement strand
TAAAGGTTCTATTGGCCAAGTACGGAACCCCAGGGTTCTATATAGAACCCAGAGGAACCCTTTTTTTAAGAGTGTATAGAACCTTTTAGGGGTTCCAAATACGTAGCGCTGATAGAACCTTTTAAGGTTCTATATAGAACCTTTTCTTCTAAGAGTGTTGCCACTTGATGTTTATACCACGGTCTATTTCTAAAGTAGCACACACAAACGATATGAGGGATTTTAAATGGTGCCGCATCTCTTGTATTTGTATGAATATGCATTGAGGGGTGTGTCTTCTGTTTCGACCAATCAGCTTCCAGCTGCAGCTCTCCTGTCAGGTCATGTGCTGTGTTCCTCCGGCTGGCCTGGATCTGGACGGGTCCTGGGCTCTGTTGAGCAGATGGGCCGGTGTGCTGTTGGAGGAACGGGTCGAGTCTCGCGGGTCCGCTAGCGCTCAGCGCACTGAACTCGGGTCACCGTGAAGAGAAACTCAATACAATTAAACAGAACTGTGGCCCGTGGAGGATCTGGACACAACATTAGCATTCGCTCGGCTTGCAGATCCCTCGTTCACCGTCTTTACCTGAGAAGATGTGAACGCTCTTCTTCCAGAGCAGATTCCTCACAATCCGAGAGGAAAACACTGTCTTTCAAGCCGGGATGTGTCAAAGTATTCTTAATCAATGCATGATCTCATGAATGATCGCAACCACTTTATAATACTTAGAT
This sequence comes from Pimephales promelas, assembly GCF_988280905.1. Classification (NCBI taxonomy): domain Eukaryota; kingdom Metazoa; phylum Chordata; class Actinopteri; order Cypriniformes; family Leuciscidae; genus Pimephales; species Pimephales promelas. The sequence goes on along the minus strand of NC_142779.1, from coordinate 1,231,789 downwards.
AGATAGATAGATAGATAGATAGATAGATAGATAGATAGATAGATAGATAGATAGATAGATAGATAGATAGATGGATGGATGGATGGATGGATGGATGGATGGATGGATGGATGGATGGATGGATGGATATACATATAGACAGACAAGATAGATAGATAGATAGATAGATAGATAGATAGATAGATAGATAGATAGATAGATAGATGGATGGATGGATGGATGGATGGATGGATGGATGGATGGATGGATGGATGGATGGATATACATATAGACAGACAAGATAGATAGATAGATAGATAGATAGATAGATAGATAGATAGATAGATAGATAGATAGATAGATAGATAGATAGATAGATAGATAGATAGATAGATGGATGGATGCATGGGTGGATGGATGGATGGATGGATGGATGGATTGATGGATGAAAGGATAGATAGATAGATAGATAGATAGATAGATAGATAGATAGATAGATAGATAGATAGATAGATAGATAGATAGATAGATAGATAGATAGATAGATAGATAGATAGATAGATAGATGGATGGACATACATATAGACAGACAAGATAGATAGATAGATAAATAGATAGATAGATGCATAGATGGATGGATGGATGGATTGATGGATGAAAGGATAGATAGATAGATGGATGGACATACATATAGACAGACAAGATAGATAGATAGATAGATAGATAGATAGATAGTTAGATGGATGGATGGATGGATGGATGGATGGATGGATGGATGGATGGATAGATAGATAGATAGATAGATAGATAGATAGATAGATAGATAGATGGATGGACATACATATAGACAGACAAGATAGATAGATAGATAAATAGATAGATAGATGCATAGATGGATGGATGGATGGATTGATGGATGAAAGGATAGATAGATAGATGGATGGACATACATATAGACAGACAAGATAGATAGATAGATAGATAGATAGATAGTTAGATGGATGGATGGATGGATGGATGGATGGATTGATGGATGAAAGGATAGATAGATAGATAGATAGATAGATAGATAGATAGATAGATAGATGGATGGATGGATGGATGGATGGATGGATGGATGGATGGATGGATGGATGGATGGATGGATGGATAGATAGATAGATAGATAGATAGATAGATAGATAGATAGATAGATAGATAGATAGATAGATAGATAGATAGATAGATAGATAGATAGATAGAAGCTCAACATGCCGATATTAGTTTTACTAGTTGTTGATATCTGCATCTCTGGTGATGTATGAACCCATTCAGATATCTATATCTATATCTGTCATCTGATGGGTGAATATGAATCTGGTTGTGTGTACTGCGTCTCATTTCAGATGATGGATCAGATTTAATCTCCGGCTCCGCTGTAAAGTCGTTTAACGGCGATTGCCATTTGTTCCTGAAGCTCCTGTTAGTGTGGAGGAAGAAGGATCCGTAGACTCATTCGGCTCCGGCTGTCTTTAGTGAACGTCTGATCAGTCTAATAAAGGTAAACGAGGATGAGACGCACTTACAGCAAATACTTGAATCATTTGTGTATAGAACAACACCTCGATTTGTTTTCATTTTGATGGTTATGGATTACAGCCATATGAAAACCCCAAAGTCAAAATTAGAATATTGTGAAAAGGTGTAAGTCATAATCATCAAAATTATAGCAAATAAAGGCTTGAAATATCTCACTTTGCATGTAATGAGTCTATATAATATATTAGTTTCACCTTTTAAGTTGAATTACTGAAATAAATGAACTTTTATCCTAATATCTTAATTTTTCAAGTTTCACCTGTATTCGAATAATAGTGACGTGTCGTGATGGTGCTTTTACTTCAATATATGCTCGTACAATTAATTAATAATAATTAAAAATCTTAATTTGCTAAGAAATTCATAGATATGCAAAATTTACACTATATCATTCAGATGCTTGGGGTCCGTGAGAAACTATGTTTTTATTTATCAAGACATTACAAAAAGATCAAAGAAATGCTGTTCTTTTGAACTTTCTATAATCATTAAAGAATCCTGAATCCATTGATAATAATCATAAAGATTCTTGATCATCAGCTCTTCATATTAGAGTGATTTGTGAAGGATCATGTGACACTGAAGACTGGAGTAATGATGCTGAAAATCACAGGAATAAATTACACTTTGCCGCATATTCACATAGAAAACAGATGATTTACATTGGAATAACTTTTCACAATTTTTACTGTATTTTTGATCAAATAAATGCAGCCTGGCTGAGCAGAAGAGACTTATTTTAAAAACACTTTACAAATGTTACCGACCCCAAACTGTAAAAGACTAGATATGATTATAATGCTAATTTTTACTGCTGTGTTCATTCACTACTCAAGAAAAATTACAATTAAAATCATTCATTGTGCAAATCGCACATCACTGCAATAAAAGCTCGAGTAAGTGAGTGAACGCATCATCATCATCATCATCATTATTTGTCCAGAGGAATCAGGGCTGTCATGTTCATATACGCGATCAGAACCGCTATCATCTCTTCATGGTGAGCTGCCGATTAACACCTACGCCATCCTCCTGGATCCTGAAGGCTATGATTTACAGAGCCTGTGACATTTCCTCAGCCTTGATAAGTCTCTTCAAACTCGAGCGGGTCGCGGCTCACATGCGGAGTCCTCTTCAAATAACGGGGCATGCCATAAATGTGTGCGATTAGCAGTTTAAATGGCCTCCTTGAGTGGATAACGCTCCTGACCTTTACATCACTGCATGCGCTTTTCCCTCCTCCACTCGTGTGTCACATCCGTGCAGTCAGACATGCGGCGTGAACTTGACTATTAACCCGCTGTGATGTCCCTCGTGTGTCGTCTACTAGCACTTAGTGTTTAGCTTCGCCCGCTGGAGCTCAAGAGTGGGCGGCTTGACCTTATTTGATCTTATAAACCGCTATGAGTAATGTTATATCAAAGTAACTGTACGCTACTGCTGAAAAGTTTGCTAGATTTGCTTAAAGTTAGCCTTTTAACTCACCAAAATGACATTTAAATGTTTTTTTTTTCTTAAAATATCTTGAATGTAACTCGACACCCTTGCCTCATTTAGTATGCGCGGTTCTATGAATATGCAAATGAGCCCCGCCCCCACTCACTCAGAGATCCACTGGTTGACGATCACACGTTGATCTGATTGGTTACAGTGTCGTTTGTGACGTCAGAAATGTTTTTGAGACTGTCTTTGATTCACTGCAGTTTTAAGGAGGAAATACTTATGAATAATCGACTTATGAACTTACACATGGTTTGTCTTAAAGCAAATTAATAACACCATGTAAGCAACATTAAAAGCTGGATTTTCACCACATGGGGACTTTAATGTTGTTGAAAAAAGTCTCCTCTGCTCACCAGGGCTGCATTTTTTTTTGGCAAAAAATACAGTAAAATTGTGTTCAAAATACAGTAAAAGTAGAATTCAAACATTTTGGGTCAGTAATATGATTTTTAAATGTTTTTGATAAAAGTCTCTTCTGCTCACCAAGGCTGTATTCATTTGATTAAAAAATACAGTAAAAATCTGAAATATTTTTTACAATTTAAAATAGCGGTTTTCTGTGTGATTTTATGTTAAAATGAAATTTGTTCCTGTTATCAAAGCTGAATTTATCATCATTACTCCAGTCTTCAGTGTCACATGATCCTTCACAAATCACTCTAAAATGATGATTTCATGATCAAGAAACATTTATGATTATTATCAATGTTGAAACCAGTTCATATTTATGTGGAAACCATAATGCATTTATTTTTCAGGATAGACAGTTCAAAAGAACAGCATTTATTTGAAATAATCAAATCTTTTGTAACATTACAAATGTATTAAATGCAACTTTTTTTTAATTTTTTTATGTGTAACTCAATGGACACAAACCAGAAGATCAAACAATTCTTAGACTAATTGAATTAGTCCGTCATCAGTGCATATAAAAAAACCTCAAAGTAATATTATAAATCACTGCAGTAAAGCTAGTAATCGGTGGAGAAAGACGCCAGGGCTTCATTGTTTTCCCCAGCGGTGTGGAAGCAGCTCTAAACACGATCAGATGAGAAGCGAACACTCGCCACAATCACAACACGCTTTTCCTCGAGATATATCACGGTGTCAGGGGAGCCGTGAGGGCATATACATTCCCTTCATTCAATAAGCTGGTTCCTCTCGGAGCATTCCTCATCATCAGCTGGATTACGGGTGTCGTGAGCACGAGTCGACACGCCGGCTCCTGTTTCGGCTCCAGGCTGTGCAGATGTCAGATGCGTGTTTCATTTCCCCTTATTTCGCCACCCACCCGGAGCTATGACGATATCGCTGCTCTTATTGATGCTGTCAACACAGATAGACCTTTAAATGGCTCTTCCCTGGAAAAAAGCATGGAGGTTAAATGTTACGGAAGCTTGTTTCCGTCATGGTATAAAAAAGGCAATTTTATCCCACAATTCACTTTTTTTTTTCTTTTTGCAATTCTGAGTTTTAAAGATGTATAGAGATATCGACTTAATATCCACTGAAACCGGAAGAGAGGGCGAGGCATATCGAGAAGCTCCTCCCCCTTTTTTAAATAGCCAATAGCATTTTGTTTTTATCACAACAGAAGTGTAATAGATTCCCCTTTTAGATTTAATATGATCCCCTATCCCCTATTTATGTGGCATTCATCATGCACTCTAAAAAAATGCAGGGTTGTTTTAACCCAAATTTGGGTCAAATATGGACAAATCCAGCCATTGGGTTCAATTTTTACGTTACATTTCTAACCCAAAGGTTGGGTTTGTCCATATTTGAACCAAATGTGGGTTAAAACAACCCTGTATTTTTCAGAGTATATAGAAAATACAGAATTGTGAGATTACAAAAAAAATAATTTACAAATTAATTTGTTTACTCTGGAAAAACAGAATTGCAACACGTAGGCTAAACTCATAATTCCAAGAAAACGAGCAAAAATTGTGAGATTAAAAAGTTGCAATTAGCCTAATTTTATTCCGTGCAACAAAAAAAAAAGCAGAATTGCGTATAATTCCAAGAAAAAAAGGTGCAAGATTTTTAAATTTGACATTTTTAAATTTGAATTTACTTCGTTAAGGCCCTTCCACAATTCGCATCCGAAATTTTCGCATGTAAAATAATAAATACGACCTCACGTTATGTCAATCACGCTTGCACCCTGTGTCCGAAACTTTCGTCCGTCATAAAAAAATTGGATCAGGTTCGAATTTCTACGTTTTTCGCATCCGTAGCGAGATGTTTGAATGGTGTTTTGCCAAAAAACGCATACAAAAATTTGGGACTCAGTGTGCAAAGGCCTTTGCCGTTAAAAAAAGTATGTTCTCTATAGTATGAATGTCTATCGTATGAATGTAATACCTTCGTGTCATGTGACCTACGGCATCATTCGTAAATCCTCTTCCGTGGCCTCATGGGATATTACAGTTTTCTCCATTGGTTTGGCTCATTTCTTGAAACTGAAATTACATTCTCAAAACTCTAAGATAATTTGGCAAAGCAGTCTTACAGTTCAGCACAGCACTATATCTCATATCTCTCCCCAAACTGTTCACTCATGCTTCAAAACTAAATTCCTTTTCCATATAAAGAGTCAGTGCCACGAAAATGGAAAAGATCCTTCTCAATTGTTTTGGGACAGCATGGTGTCTTAGTGCTCCTCGGCCTCTTCTCCCTATTCCACCACCAAACGCCCTTCCTCCTCATCCTCTTCCTCGAGCAGGCAGTTGCTCTTGTTCATTTACTTGGCCAGGTGCCTCCATGTTCAGAAATTGTGTTGGTCCTGCAGCTCTTTACATACATGTTTGGCATAATTAATACTCAGAATTTGGGTTGTATATGAGTTCACTGATTCAGGTCAAATGCTTGTGAAATAATGATAATGTTAAAACACAAGCAACACCATCAGATCACCTTTTCTGTTTGTTTATCTGGCTGGTACAGCAACCAAATAAAACCTAAAGTTAATGACATAAGGGTCAATAGCCCAACTAAAGCAAACACTGATCACCACAATGGTGACTTAAAATGATGGTTTTCTCCTTCAGTGATCCTGCTTGTTGACATCAGGTGTCTTCAATGTTGGCAATATAAAATTAAGAGTTCTTAATTAATCTTTGACGTCTCTCTGTCATTCATTTTTTGTGTGTAAACATTGCTCATTTTAAATGGTTAACTTTTAAGGAATAATTTGATTAATGATTACTCAATTCTAATTTGAAAAACTGTAAACTGTCCATCAGACGCACCCTTCAGAATCTCAGTGGAAGTAAAGGTCATGCGTGGACTTTTCACATGCTGTTTAATGAATATTTTAAGTTCAGACATACTTCTCAGCTCACATACTGGTTTTTGTCGGCATATTCCGACGCAGCGTCAGAGGTAAAAAAACATGCATCCAAACCTATAGTAAGTTGCAATTGTCAGATATAAACCACAATTGTGAGAAATAAACAATGATATTTGAGCTAAAATGTCGCAATTATAATTTTTTTAAGAAGCTTAAAGAAGCTTCATAAACGTCAGAAAGAACGTGTCACATAAACGTCCTGGCCGGGTGTTACGGTGAACGGGCCCGGGGCTAATGGAGATGATGCTGGGATATCATAACAATTTAATTTGGCGTGCACAGGCCGCACTCGAGAGCGGGGGCCGAGACCAGAATCTAATAAACACATTTGTTTTCATCGGCCTCCCTTGATCTGACGGGCCAGAACTCGCTTCGAAACACAAGCTCGTCTGGAGCCGCATGAAAAACAGTGGGAGCGACGGGAAAACAAGAGTTACACACACCATCTGGCCCGTCAAACACTGGTGTGTGTGTGTGTGTGTGACTCAAAACAGCTCAACACTCCCACATCTCTTGTAAATTGACCAAAGAACTCCAGTGCATCAATGTAAAACACAATCTGTTACTAGGGCTCGGCGATATAGCGGAAATAATGATACTTTTCAGCCTATTGATGAGATATATGTCGATATGTTTGCTCTGCTCATTTACTGTTTGATTTTTATCATACAGATGAACAATCATTTCAGTTGAACAATCATTGTTGACAAATATATCCAAAATGTGTAATGCAAGAAGTAATGGTTGTACTTTATTTTAATAGTCCCTTTTAGACATTCTGTTGACAATAAGTTACCGTGCATGTAAACTCGCAGACGTTTAGGTTTGGGTTTGGATAAGTAGAATAAGTTGACATGTATTTGTGAAGTTCCTAGACTGTCTGTTGGGGAGCATCACAAATAAAGAGTTACAGATACAGACTAGTCTAATGACTGCTAGTTTACATGTAGTTGCAAAGTTACTTATAGTCTAGATAGATAGATAGATAGATAGATAGATAGATAGATAGATAGATAGATAGATAGATAGATAGATAGATAGATAGATAGATAGATAGATAGATAGATAGATAGATACGAACCGAAAAACCGCGATACTGAACTCATGATTCGAATCGCGATACTGTCATTGCGTACCGAACACGCCCCGCCCCCTGCTACCTCGTCCCCGCCCAGCCCGGCTCGATGGACCTCATGTCTTATGTGTAGCAGTACACAACGAATTCAGTTTTGTAGTCTAACCACCATTAACAAGCTCCGTGTTTTGTTACTTTCGATAATAAGCAAGGTGTAATCTTTTAAATTCTGTCTATTTGATCACGAAATTCAAATGGTGTTTTGGCGCTCTTTGATGTGGCGTGACAGGCTGTAGTCCTAGGCTCGTCATCAAGCGGCAGCACAGCGCGCGAGTAAACGCGATCATCTCTTCCTCAGAATGGACACCTGAAGGTATGTTGAAAGATATTAGTATATTTACTGTAAGGCATCATAACTCGTGTAATCGCTCGCTCAATCAGTGTTTCAGGCGCGGAAAGATGTCAATAAAACAGCATAGCGTCACTAGCATTATATTTACCTCAGTAGGCACGTGATTCAGTGTCCACAACTTCCTAAAATGAACTAAGCACTAAATAAATGTACTATGTTAGCCTGTATATTATATATTTACTTAACCTCTTGATGATATCTTGATTATTTAATGTATGTTTAAAATATATTTCAGGAAAATGACAACTGTGTAAATTATTAGAGTAAAAACACAAGTTAATGTAAAAACTGCCTTATGTTCAGTTTACATGTTTTCATACAATGTGTTGTGTGTTGATTATTATATCTAAAAAATAAAAAGCATCTGAATTTAGGTTAAAAGTCTAGGCTACAACCTTTAATGTTTTGTGCGGCTCCCTATATAGTTTACGGCAGATTTTTTTTAATCCTTGTGAAATGTTTAATTGTAATTGAATTCATTTAAAGACAGAGACATTAAACCTCCTTTAAAAAATAAAAAGCCATTTTAGCTTTCTAAACCGAACCGAATCGAGACGAGACGTCAAAACCGTGGGAAAACCGAACCGTCAGTTTCGTGTATCATTACTAATAGAAGATAGATGGATGGATGGATGGATGATGGATGGATTGAGTGAGTGAGTGATGAAAGGGTGGATAGATAGATAGATAGATAGATAGATAGATAGATTTTTATTAAATTTTAAAAATTTGTATTATTTGTGATTAAATCTGAGAGCTGTCTCACTCCTCTATATGCTTCACTGTTATTGAATCTTGCTGGCCCAGAAAATTATTAAAGACATTGTTAAAATAGTCAGAGTGACGCAGTTCACACATGCTTTATAAATCATTTCATCGTCCATTCATAAAAAAACGTTCACCTTGAGAATTTCTGTTGCTGTCAAAACAAAGATTCATCATAACTATACAGTAAGAGCAACAGGACGGGTCGTCGACCGCTCACGAACCGGCCACTTTTCTGCTTGCGAGAGTCCAATGATGACGTAAAGCGAATACCATTTTTGAGAATTCATCCACAGATAAGAGAAAGAGATATTAAACAGCGTAACCTTTTTGAACTAACAACCTTGTTATTCCTCAAAGCCAAGCAAAATGAGAATCTGACGGTGTTATTACGCCTGGATTACAAGGGCACGAGGCTATTGATCAAAACGCTGCCATAATGAAATGAAAAATGATGTCCGTAAGTCCCTCTAGATATGCTTTTGAACAGTTTTCTCAGCGTCTTGGGCTCTCCGCTGGCTCCTGGTCGCTGGAGCGAGTCTCTGAGAAAGCTCTTTAGTAGCTCTGGTTTCTTCTAATTGCTTGCATTGGGAGCCTCGACTCCAGTCGGATTCTCTCCGCTCGACTCTTAACTTAAAAAGTCCAGCCCGCGCCGGAGAATATGGATGTTTGCTGATAAATTGCCACAGTGAGATATGAACAGCACTAGAGCGTCAACAGAAACGGATATTGAAGCGAGTCCTCGCTCTCGGCTGCAGGGACGCTATTAAACACACACTTTCTCATTCTCCACACGCGAAACACTGTTCCTCCAGCCAGATATGGAGTGATTTCAAAGATTTCTCTTCAAGGTCACGAGGCCAGAGCTGCGAGCGGGTTTCACACTTGATTAGCCAAGTGAACGAAGAGATATGATGCCCAATTGTTTAATCATTTTCCTTCAGGTTCTCATCACAGTGCTAATTTGAAGTCAATAACGTCTGATGATTTTCTTTGCCTTGTGGTTTTGTGAAATGATGTTGATGCATGAATATCTTAAATGCACTGCGAGTTGCTTAGAATAAAAGCATCTGCCAATCAAACCACAACGAGTCGTTAATAAAACATAAAAAGGGCGAATTCACTAAATTGTTTCAAAATGTTGAGGTCTGTAAAGAAAGACAATTATACTTTTATTAATCAAGGATGCATTAAATTGATCAAAACTGACATTTATAATGTTGCTCTTTTGGACTTTATATTCTGCCGAAAAATAAAATGTATCACGGTTTCCTGCACTCAACATTGATAATCAGAAATGTTTCTTGAGCAAATCATTATATTATGATATTATTATTCACTCTCAGAAAAAAAGGTACAAAAGCTGTCACTGGGGCTGTACCTTTACAAAAGGTAAACTTTTGTCCATTTTAGGTGATATGTATATTTTAAGTGTTAATAAGTACATTTTAGGTGTTAATATGTACATTTTAAGTGTTAATATTTACATTTTAGGTGCTAATAAGTACATTTTAGGTGTTAATATGTACATTTTAAGTGCTAATAAGTACATTTTAGGTGTTAAAAAGTACATGTTAGGTGTTAATATGTACATTTTAGGTGTTAATATGTACATTTAGGTGTTAATATGTACATTTTAAGTGTTAATATTTACATTTTAGGTGCTAATAAGTATATTTTAGGTGTTAATATGTACATTTTAGGTGCTAATATGTCCATTTTAGGTGCTCAAATGTACCACTAAGGTACCAATATGCAGCCTTTGGGTACAAAAGTAAACCTTTTGGAAAAGGAATGACTGAAGAACTGATGTGTCAATTAGGGGTGTAACGGTACACAAAAATCACGGTTCGGTACGTACCTCGGTTTTAAAGTCACGGTTCGGTACGTTTTCGATACAGCAAAAAGAAAGAAATGCCAGAGAAATTTCCTATTTGTTTAAAGAAAAAATATTTTTAAATAAGTGTGAGTTTTCCTAGATCTTGAAACTTTCAGGTTTATAAATGGGGGTCATCTTTGAAGGATGAACAAATAATGTTTTGGTCATCACATTAAAAATAACATTTAAATATATATTTATTTATATAATATTTGAATTTTGAAGTGCTGGAAAAAGATGTGTGAAGTACTTGAAAGCATTTCACCATTCCAGCCAAACTGGTTCCAGTTAGTGTTACTATATTAAATCCATGGTGAATGTTGCTGGTCTGTGGATGTAGAGTATTACTAGTTCATTCACGGCACAATGTTTCTCCTGGTTTCCATGACAGCGCTGAGATCTACGGTTAATAACGGAGAAATGTGAATGCTTCTCACTAGATCTCGCAGCGATGTTATTACCTCAGTGGCGAATTCAAATGTTTTCTTTACCGGATCTCTTAGCGCTGTGTAGTAACAGTGTTGCTTGATCGAGATCGGCTCGCGCTGCACAGATGTTGCTGGTCCGAACTGATAAACGATCCGTGAAGCACATAACGAGGAGCGCAGTTTCGTTCTGCTTTCATTACGCTTGCCATTTGATGTTGCGCAACGTTGTGTTGGCCGCGTCAGCACAAATTTTGCCGGCAGGAAAAATGGTCCAAGCAACCGTTCGGTTTGTATGCGTACCGAACCGGAAGCCTCGAACCGAAACGGTTCAATACGAATACATGTACCGTTACACCCCTAGTGTCAATCAAACTCTCAGGCCAGTTGATTGTGAGTTTTTCATATTATGGGGAATTATGAGGAATTTCCATCTGGGTCTATTAAATTATGCATATTCGTTTGTTCGTTTTCTCACACAAACCGCTCGTTTCGTGTCTTAGGCCATCAATGTGTACATTTATGAGTCATTAAATCATGTTTAATCTGGACTTCTCTGTGCATGCTCTTTGAGGTGGTGACCATAGACCTGCATTATGTGACGGACAGACAAGAACGCTTTGACCTAAAAACATCAAAATTGAAAATACTGCGGAAACAAAGACACCCACTTCTTGGATGCCCTTGAGGTAAGATAAACATATCAAAAATTAAATTCAAAGCTTTACACATGATGGGGAACTACCAAACATGGGCAAGAACAGGGAAACACAGACAGGAATCATGACCATTTATTTGAAATAGAAACTTTTGTAATATTATTAATGTTTTACTGTCACTATCAATTTAAAGTGTCCTTGGGGAATAAAGTATAGATTTACTTCAAAAGCGTTTTGAACGGTAGTGTAAGTGCAAATGAGATTTCAACATTTCATTTGAGTTTTTATCTTGCACAAACTAGCATCGTGTATTATTGTGCAATTTATTTGCTAAAACATGCACATAAAAACTAATTTTCACATATAAATTGCACAATAAACACACTGCGTGCTATAGAGACGCATTTAATGTGGAGTTGAAATATGACTAAATAGAAAACAGCGCCTTAGATCTTCCGCTAAACATCATTCTGTTAAACAGAAAAGGTGAGTAAAAGACGGATGAACTATCTCTTATTTAATTGGCCGATTAAAGTGTCTACAGTTATAAATTACCCTATTTGTATCATGATGCGATGGGCTATTTCTCATTTAGTATAATAGGTCTCGACACCTTGCCAGTGGGAATGTAAGACACAGGACAAAAGAGAGAGAGACGGGAAAGATTAGTCTTCAGGTTTCTCATAAGCTGAAGTAAACAGTGTAAACACAGACCCAAGACAAACATTTGCTCTCCATGTCAACTCGCTGCCAGACAAATGACTGTGCAACACCCAGCGAGAGCCATTACCGTCAGGGGTCAGCTCATATAGAGCGCTTCTCACACCCGTCCCATGCCGTCCGAGACCCGGCTTTGATTTCTGCGGGGGTCTGATGGAAGAAGAAGGATTGCACGGCAGATAGTCCGTCTAGCCCGAGGAATCTGCTTTAAACAGCATCATAATGCGGCCCGTCGAGGCATGACTCGAACCGTTGCTCATATCTCTCCGGCGTGATAAATCATCCATCGGAGGCAGGTGATCTGTATTAAGCAAAGACGATGTATCTCTCGCGGTCAGGGATGACCTTTCATGAAAATCTCTGGAAAGTGAAAGGAACCGTGTTGCGACCTGCTGTTGGACTGAACTATCATTTCACAAATCTTCCTGTATAATAGTGCATTCAATTAAAGATTGGGTTGTTTCAACCCAAATTTGGGTCAAATATGGACGAACCCAAATGTTGGGTTAAAAATGCAATTAAAAATGTACAGTTGAAAGTGAAAGTTGAAAGTTTTGACATTTTTAACCCAACATTTGGGTTTGTCCATATTTTTGGGTTAAAACAACCCAGCGTTGTTTAGAGTGTAAACACGCTTATGAAGCTACAAAAGATTTTGTTTCATGAACTTCCAAAGAATCCTGAAAAAAAAAATGCATTATATGGTTTCCACAAAAATATTAAGGGTTTTGAAAACTGATAATAATCATAAATGTTTGTTGATCATCAGATCCTCCTATTAGAGTGATTTGTGAAGGATCATGTGACACTGAAGACTGGAGTAATGATGATAAATTCAGCTTTGATCACAGGAATAAAATTTACCATGTTTTTTTTGTCATTTTAATCCGGAAGAGACGTCTTTCAAAAATATTAAAAAAGCTGTTCAACCAAACTTTTATTTAATATGTGAAATTGACAAACAGTGCATTTTTAAACACAGATTGTCGTAGAGGTGAAATATTTATTTGAATGCAAATGGTTTCTTTTATCTATTCTCTGCATATTAAACCGTGATCTGCATATTTTAACTTAAGAAGATGACTCACTTCACCTTTAATTAGTGATTGAATAATGAGTGTAGAAAGAGAAAGGGAACTTCAGTTTGTGTTCATTGTGATGTATTGCGTACAGAAAATATACATTAATTCATATAGCATGCAACTGTGAACCCAGCCTTCCCTCTGATTTCTGTAAAGGACCCAAAAGGCTCATGCAATAATAAAAATGCATTGCAGGTCTTTAATTGTGGCATGCACATCAAAGTTTGAGGAGTTTAGGAGAGGTAATGGGCTTTTCTTGGGAGAATAACGGAGGTGTGCAGATGGAAACGGTAGATGGAGCATCGGTAATACAGAGGCTTTTACATTCACAGCATTAGAGGCATTGTGTAGCCAATGATGTGCGATGAAATTGCTTCTAACCTCCCCCAAAATAGCTTGCTCGGCTCGAATTAATCTTAATCGAATTTCTGTCTGGCGTCGTTAAAAAGCCCCAAAGTAATTCTGTCTTTCTGGGAGAGAGTTATTAATGTAAATGTGGGCTAAAACGCATGGCCAACACAGATGGAAACGCTGATAGATCACGGATGGCAAATCGGATCATCTCCCTCCATTACACAAGGAGAGTTGGAAGGGTATTACAGGTGAATGTTCACAAGCGTTCACGTCAACAGTTTATTACTCTTTGATTAGACGCTGCTAAAAAGACTTCGTTGCACAGCAAGTATTTTGCATGAAAATCTCCACATGTCTTGCAATTAAAGGCATCTGCATTGATCTGAACAGATGGCAAATAGTTATAAAGATTAAATATTAATTATTTTTGCTTGGAATAATGCGTCATTCATTAAACATGGTCTGCGCGAACCCTTGAGCTCATGCGATTTAATTTACAGCCAGCTAAACTTTATAGAACAATAATTAACTGTCTGTGCATCAGTCTCACGTCCATTCAATAACTCGCAGTCTTAAAGGCACAGGTCACCTGTAATTAAAACTTTAAGGAGCGGTGGAAAATATTAGCCTTAAGAGCATGCACTTTAAATATCCACCTAATAACTACACTCTTAAAAGAAATGGTTCTATTTAGAACCAGAAATGGTTCCATCCCCCGCTTCATATATGGAACTCCAAAATGGTTCTATATAGAACCATTTTTTTTGTTGGTAAAAGGTTCTATTGGCCAAGTATGGAACCCCAAGGTTCTATATAGAACCATTTTTATTGGTAAAAGGTTCTATTGGCCAAGTATGGAACCCCAGGGTTCTATATAGAACCATTTTTGTTGGTAAAAGGTTCTATTGGCCAAGTATGGAACCCCAGGGTTCTATATAGAACCATTTTTGTTGGTAAAAGGTTCTATTGGCCAAGTATGGAACCACATGGTTCTATATAGAACCATTTTTTGTTGGTAAAAGGTTATATTGGCCAAGTATGGAACCCCAGGGTTCTATATAGAACCATTTTTGTTGGTAAAAGGTTCTATTGGCCAAGTATGGAACCCCAGGGTTCTATATAGAACCATTTTTGTTGGTAAAAGGTTCTATTGGCCAAGTATGGAACCCCAGGGTTCTATATAGAACCATTTTTTGTTGGTAAAAGGTTCTATTGGCCAAGTATGGAACCCCAGGGTTCTATATAGAACCATTTTTTTGTTGGTAAAAGGTTATATTGGCCAAGTATGGAACCCCAGGGTTCTATATAGAACCATTTTTGTTGGTAAAAGGTTCTATTGGCCAAGTATGGAACCCCAGGATTCTATAAAGAACCCAGAGGAACCCTTTTTTAAGAGTGTATTGAACCTTTTAGGGGTTCCAAATACGTAGCGCTGATAGAACCTTTTAATGTTCTATATAGAACCTTTTATTCTAAGAGTGTAGATCATATACAAGTCTTTGGCTGTTTTTAACACACTACGGTCTGGAAAGCAATGCTTTTTATGACTATTAGGCACACATTTAAACGTGGCTTCTCACAGGCACTTCATTAGCCAACCAATGTCCAATTATTTACTCTCTAACCAGTTAAAAAAAGACATTTTATCAAAATGCCCTTCTGGGATTCATTAGTGCACATTATCCTAGAGGAATATTTGCACTTTCTTTTTGAATGTACAAACGACTTCCCTCTTATCCAGCTAGGCAGATGTCTATATGATTTTGAGGGAAAATAACAACTTTCTTCATTGGCAGCCACTTAAAAGTAGCCATGTGTTTTGACAAAATGATTTAC
Organism: Pimephales promelas; assembly: GCF_988280905.1. Classification (NCBI taxonomy): domain Eukaryota; kingdom Metazoa; phylum Chordata; class Actinopteri; order Cypriniformes; family Leuciscidae; genus Pimephales; species Pimephales promelas. The sequence continues at coordinate 1,216,167 of NC_142779.1, read as the reverse complement.
GTTATTTGAAATCAGGGCTTTTAACAGCATGAAAGAGACTTTTTCCTGATCCGTCACATGGCATTTACAGGTCAGGTGATTGGCTTACGATGCAGGTCACATACTAAATGTACAGCTGCCACTGAAAACTCTCTAGACCTTCATGCTTGTGTGTAACCGCTACTTTTTTACAATCCAATCAGTTCCCGATGGAAAAAAATCAAGTCCTGACCTATTTTTTTCCTTATTGAATATCCTGCACTCAGAAGTCCATTACACTACAGATATACAATGTGTTGCAAATACTATTTCATGTTGGCTTGGACTGAATTAGATTTAAAAAAAAAACAATAACATGCAATAGCTCTGATTAATAGTGTGTGTGTGTTTTTTTTTTTTTACATCAAAATTCTCTTAGTGAATAAAAAGCATGCATTGCCAGCATGGTATTCTTTCTGTTAAGCGAGACGATTAACATCAAAAAGCTGGTGCACGAAACATTTCTTTAGAAACGAGGCCAATTAGTGCTAAAGAAATGAGTCATTAGACAACACTTAAAGATGAAAACACACACGTCTGCTGAGACCCGTGTTACTATTACAACACCTGACTAACCCGCCCACTCCAGCCGCTTCCAGCTAGTTAAACGGATAGTTCACTTCACCCAAACATGAAAATGAGCCCATTATTTACTCGCTTTCAAGTAATAGATGTATATGACTTTCTTCTTTCAGATGAATACAATCAACAATATTAAAGCTTTATAATTGGCATTGAATGGCCCTTTCTGTTTTGAAGTCTTTAAAAGGGCATTTATCCATCATCAAAGTGCATGTGTACATCATAAAAGTGTATTTATCATCATAAAAGTGCATCTATCCATGATAAAAGTCCATTTATCCATCTTGAAATGCATATATCCATCATACATTTGCGTCTATCCATTGTAAAAGTCAATTTATCCATCATAAAAGTGCATCTCTCCATGATAATGATAGATGCACTAATGGCAACCATTCACTGGTATAAAGCTTGGAGCCGCGGGACATTTTTTAATATTGCCTAACTCTACTAAAGTCATATACACTCATGATGACTTGAGATGACTTGTAAATTATGTTCATGTTTGGGTGAACTGGCAGTCCTGCCGGCGATTGTGGCTCTAAGTTTGTTTTGGACGTGACACAAATCCCTCCATATCCCGAGCTAAACCTGCAGCTCTGCATCTCGTTGTCCTCGTCCCTCCCGAGTGTCCCGCTCCTCGAGAAGCTTCAGCTGTGCGGGACGAACTCCGGCTTTAACCTGCAGGAAATCCGCTGAAGCACTTTCTCTCCGCTGAGACTAGAGGACGTCTCCACACACATCGAAGGATTCACGGCGGCCGTTTCCTTGTTGAAGCTCGTCATCATGAGCTAGAAGCTATTGCCACTTTTTGAGTCACAATTCAGATTTATTTTCTTAAAATTGCGAGTTTACATCTCACAATTCAGACTTTTTCCTCATAATTCTGAGTTTACATCTGGCAAATTCATAATTCTGAGTTTAAAATTCTGAGCAAATTCTAAATTTTTCTTCATAATTTGAGTTTACATCTTGCAAATTCTAATTTTTTCCTCATAATTCTGAGTTTACATCTTGCAAATTAAATTTTTTTTCTCATAATTCTGAGTTTACATCTTGCAAACTCTAAAATTTTCCTTATAATTCTAAGTTTACATCTTGCAAATTTTAAATTTTCCTCATAATTCTGAGTTTACATCTTGCAAATTCTAAATTTTTCCTCATAATTCTAAGTTTACATCTTGCAAATTCTAAAATTGTCCTCATAATTCTGAGTTTACATCATGCAAATTCTATTTTTTTCCTCATAATTCTGAGTTTACATCTTGCAAATTCTAAAATTGTCCTCATAATTCTGAGTTTACATCTTGCAAATTCTAATTTTTTCCTCATAATTCTGAGTTTACATCTTGCAAATTCTAATTTTTTCCTCATAATTCTGGGTTTACATCTTGCAAATTCTAATTTTTTCCTCATAATTCTGAGTTTACATCTTGCAAATTCTAATTTTTTCCTCATAATTCTGAGTTTACATCTGGCAAATTCATAATTCTGAGTTTATAATTCTGAGCAAATTCTAATTTTTTCCTCATAATTCTGAGATTACATCTTGCAAATTGTAATTTTTTCCTCATAATTCTGAGTTTACATCTTGCAAATTCTAATTTTTTCCTCATAATTCTGAGTTTACATCTTGCAAATTCAAAATTTTTCCTCATAATTCTGAGTTTACATCTTGCAAATTCATTTTTTTTCCTCATAATTCTCAGTTTACATCTTGCAAATTCTAATTTTTTCCTCATAATTCTGAGTTTACATCTGGCAAATTCATAATTCTGAGTTTATAATTCTGAACAAATTCTAATTTTTTTCTAATAATTCTGAGTTTACATCTCGCAAATTCTAAATTTTTCATCATAATTCTGAGTTTACATCAGACTTTTTAATCAGAATTGTTAGTTTACAACTCAAAATTCACGGAATTTTCTCGGAATTCTGACTTTACATTTAAAAATTCTGGCTTTTCCCTGATAATTCTGAATTTGCATCTCCCAGTTGTTGTTTTTTTAGTTTCTGCCACTTATAAAGAACCTGTTCTGACATCACAATCCAGACGTTTCTTCTTAAATGAATATCTCACAGCTCTGGATTTTCTTCTTCGAATTGTGAGAAAAAAGTCTGGATTGTGATGTATATAAACTCAGAACTACAAGAGAAGAAAAGTCTGAATTGTGAGTTAAAACGTCGCAATTACCTTTTTATTTTTCGACATGGCGTAAATAAGGAAGACTGTGGGATACCCAGCGATGCGTTTTGTTTGGTGATGTGTCTCCGGCCTCCGCTCCGTCCCATGAGCCTGGTTTGTAATTCTGCTGCAGAACCTTGACTGTGACCAGAGGAACTCCATGCACTGTGATGCACTATTCATCAAAAACAAGAACTATGAATTATTCAAAACCTGCAAACAAGTCTCAGCAGTGTGTGCATGTACCTGTGTGAGTATGTAATGTTGAGTGTGAATGTGCATTTAATGAATGTACCGTATATATGCTCTGCAAGGCCATGGCAGAAATGTCTTATTATACAGTAAGATGTTCGGATCCCATATGAATGCTGAGCAACATGACACTGGAGGAATTCGTAGGTTTATGAGAGACATTTCTCTTTTCTGATTGTGTTAATAATACATGAGATTTTCACATTTGAGGGCATGTTTACTACACTGAAAAAAATGATTCTGAGTGCATGTAAATGTTACGTAGTTAAAATGTGTAATATTAACAATAAAATGTTACGTTTATATCTTTACATAATATATCTGGTTTTGAATTTATCTTCATTTGTTCAAAACACAAGACAATGTGCATATTTTTACCTTACAAAATGAATCTAAGTAATCTCAACCAATCTTTTGAGGCACATGCACTCAACAAACAATACCTTGTTTAATTTACTCAGTGCAAAAAATTACTCCCCTTCCTGTTTTTTGGTCTGGAAACCCATTGCATTTCAAACGAAGAGGAAGCCTACACGTGGAGACTGAACTCAAGGTAAGAATAAAGTTAGAAAAGTAGGCTAACTATTAAGGTTACTTGGGTTTGTACATTCTTTACAGTGTTCCAATTGTTGTACAAAAATTAGGCTTTAAATGTAATTTGAAGATTGCTTTGTCGTACGTGGATTTTCTGTTAATTACCATGTGGCAACGCTGGGATTGCTTTATGTTGCTTTACGTGTAGTCTAACATTAATTGAAACTTTGCAAGTGGCCATAGAATGGTTTGTTCTAGTGTAATTTAAAGCCAGCGTTATAATCCAGCAATAAAATAATGTAATGTTAGTGCAAGCACGTGGATTTTTAGAGCAGCCATGAATAAATTAGGGTAACATCAATCGTTTTTTTCCCCCAACCTGGGCCTAATTTTATTCTTTAAAAAAATATGTATTTGTGTTTTGTGACTGATGGGAACAACAATCTTTTAAATTGGCCAGGCTTAGACCGCTTCAGTGTGTAGATGCGAAAGAATTAACGTTAGGCCTAGGCAAATCGTACGTTATATGGGTAATTGCGTTCTTTTACATCCACAAAACCTGCTTGTTTTGCCACTGACATGCTATTCTAAGTGTCTGACGACATTACCTAAGATCGCGGACAGCTCCAGCGTTAAAATTAACTCGTTAAATCATTTTACTTGATCTAAAAACTGACTATCATATTAGAAAGATTTAAGATTCCAGCTTGGATATTTGGCCACTATTTATGACAAAACTGAGTTGCAATGACTTTCTGTCTTTCTTTCTTTTTTTTTCTTTTGTCAAATAGTGCAGATAACCATTATAATATCCTTATAATTTATTTGTGTTCACATAGATGGAATTGACAGCATCCGCGAATAACTCCAAACGTGGGCGCATTTTTAGAAATATTGATTTAGTTTGCGCGCTCTGTTTTTCTTCATGGTTGTGTAAAAGGTGTTTTTTATACTTTATGGTTAGAGCGCGCTCATTGGGGTTTTTCAGCCGTCAATCATCTCGTGAACATAGTCCCGCCTTCAGAATGACGCGGTTCGCTGCACGCTTCCCCATCGGAGCTCCGAGGGAAAACAAACCCAAAGTAGGCTAACAATTAAACCGAAACTGAAGAAAATTTGCTTACTGATGAGCAGGTCAACTAATTGCAGTGTTGTGGGGAGAGTAAAATGTTAAACTATTTTTAATTAGGCTATAGTTGTAGTTACAATTTTTTGCCATGTTTTTGGTTTCTTGCATTGGTCAGTTAACTATAACACTGTGTCCTTACCAGGTGATCCTCCTGACAAGTAGGCTACACTGGATAAAGGTTTGTAAATTTCTCTAAATTGGTTTATTGTAGTGAGAAAACTGGGGGTATAGTTATAATGTCAAATGGCAAAATTCCTGTTGTCCTGTTTATATAGAAAGTTTTAGTGTTCTTCAATACAGTACATGTGACACACTTACTCATGACCAGTGATGCTGGCATTTCTACAAAAAAAAAAAAAAATGACAAAAATAGTAATGCACAGTAACTTGGATAAGTAACTGAAATCTGAACACTTTTGTCAGTCACAAGCAATAATGTGCTACTATTTCCAAAAACGTAATCAGATTAAATTTACTTATCCAAGTTACTGTGCGTTACTATTTTTGTCCTTTTCTTTAGTAGAAATGATGGCTGGTATTCGATATGAAACCGAAATTGCGACACTCCCTGTGTCACTGTGTGAGAAGGCAGAATCACAACACACCACTTCCAACTATCAGAGTTATCCTTCCCGTCCAGATCCAATGCTACCACATTTTTAAATTACTATTAGTATTCTTTGAAGTTAACATTATAAAATACATAGAACTACACCACACTGCACATTCTTCGAGCACATGCTTGCACAAATGTACATAAGTATATAGAACAAAACTACCACAGCACGTAATCCCACCAAGATTTCTGTTTAGAGCAAAGAGCTGTATACATTCTTCACATTAGCAAACAAAAAGTAGGTTAAATTCTCTCTTGTATATTTCACAGTTTTGTGATGACGACGATTCTGCAGCCATCCAAGAGGAAATCACTTCATTTGTACTCAACATGTTCGTGGTCACCAAAACCAGGGATGGAGGTCTCGAGAAGCAAGCTGGAATAGCCATCAAGGGAGAAGAGGTCCTTTTTGGAATTCCCAGTGTAGCACATGCTTGCACCTATACCTTATGGGCATTATTTATCCAAATAAACTAAAATACACCTTTGGAGGATGTTAACAAAAACATGCCCTCCAAAATCCAGCTTATGGCCTAAAAGTATGACAGACGTTGTTGTTTATAACTCTGTTTGGACTTTTTGGGACTTTGGCTTATTCACCATATCCCCCAGAGTTAAATAAGTCCACACATACCCTTCTCATCTCTGTGCATGCCGTAACAGTCAGACGCACCCACTGTTAGCCTAGCTTAGCACAAAGACTGGAGGTAAACAGATCCAGCTAGCATACTAATCTTAATAAATGACAAAATAACACCAACATTTCCTATTTACATGTTGTGTTTTTTATAGTCACTGTGTGTACAAATAACAAGGTCATATGAGACACAGCCATCTTCAAAACCGTATACATACAGGGAACTATATTCTCAGAAGGTGAATCACTTCTACTTGGTCAGAGTGATTAGCGCAACACTCAGCGAACTCTCTGCTCCTCACCACGGGGCTTCTCAGGTGCTTTGAGAAAATCACTGCATAGAAGAAGTGCTTCACCTTCTGAGAATATAGTATCCAGTGTGTATACGGTTAGAAGATGGCTGTGTCTCATGTGACTTTGTTATTTGAACACTCTGTGACTATACAAATCACAACATTTAAATAGGAAAGTGTTGGTGTTATTTTGACACTTATTAGGATTAGTATGCTAGCGGGACTGCTGACTTACTGACTTAGTTTACTTAGGTAAACTGCTATTTACCACCAGTCTTTGTGCTAAGCTAGGCTAGCAGTGGGTGGGTCAGACAGAGTTACGGCACACACGTAGATGAGAAAGGTATGTATGGACTTATCTGACTCTGGGGGATATGGTGAATAAGCTTAAGTCCCAAAAAGTCAGAGTGTTCCTTTAAAGTCTTAGAATATGTTACTGTACATGACTGAAAAACACAATTGTATAGAAAATACTCTGTAAATGTTTATTTTTATTGAAAAGTCCTTACTGAGAGTGTTGAAATATAGTTAAACATCTGGTTGGATGGTTGAGACTGATGTAGTACGTTTAAAGGGATAGTTCACCCAAAAATGAAAATGAAGTCATTAATTACTCACCCCCATGCTGTACCAACCCCGTAAGACCTTCATTCATCTTCGGAACACAAATGAAGATATTTTTGATTAAATTTGAGAGGTGGATCACTGCTACATAGGCTGCCTAAGACATTGAAACTTGACGGCCCAGAAAATCAATTAAGAAAATGTTTAAATATTCCATGTGACTACAGTGGCTCAACTATAAGTTTATATAGATTTGAAGATCACAGTTCTCGCGCATGCGTCGTGGAAATCTCTTGAACTCTCGTCTTTTTTCGCACAAAAAGTATTCTCGTCGCTTGATAAACTTATAGTTGAGCCACGGTAGTCACATGGAATATTTAAACATTTTCTTCATTGACTTTCTGGGCCGTCAAGTTTCAATGTCTTAGGCAGCCTATGTAGCAGTGATCAACCTCTCAAATTTAATCAAAAATATCTTCATTTGTGTTCCGAAGATGAACGAAGGTCTTACGGGGTTGGTACAGCTTGGGGGTGAGTAATTAATGACTTCATTTTCATTTTTTGGGTGAACTAACCCTTGGTCACAGCATGCACATCTTGAAGTATTGAAGGGGAATTTTGTTACCATATTCCTGAAGACAATAAAGCCTGTCAACTTCCACTTAATGTTCCACGTCCATTCCTTTAGCACCACCATAAAGCACAATTTTCTATTGTACACAATGTTTCAACCTGTGAGGTGAATATATTTTATTATACTTTTAAATTTTGTATACTGACCTTGTCAGTTTTTACTATCAAATGGCGAAAATGTCAACTTATATTTGATTAGCACATTCCACGGGGATAGTACCAGTTTTGAAATAGTAGTAGTAAAAAATAACTATTTGCATTTATACTTTCAGTAAAAAACTAAGTTTTTAATAATGAGTAAATGTAACTTTAAAATACACTAACATTAAAAAAAAAAAAAAAAAAAAATAGATCCCACTTGAAATTTGTAATATGGAAATGTAAAAAGCTTGTTGGATTCAATCAAAATTACTCATTCAGAACTCTTAAAGTTATGTAGATCACACACATAAATAAATTACTACAGCAATACTAAAATTAAGTTAACTTTATGTGAAAATTCTATTTCAACAAACAGAAAAATTAAGTAGTTTCAACAAAGACTTGTCTTGTTGGATCTACGTAATAAAGTTATGCAAAAAAATTCATTATATTTTTTAAGTAAATCAAGCAGATTATTTTTATCAGTGTAGTACTATACCATACTAAAATATATACCATACTGACTGCTTACCATAGTCATGTAGTACTGCTGAAGAATATCACGGGACTACCATGTTTTAATAATTTACTGGGTATTTATAATAACAGCTTTTCTTTTGGTTATTACAATTTAGTTGTTTATTTGTCTATTTGTAGTGTTATTTTAGTATCATTGAGTTTCTATAATTGTTTTTTATGTATATATTTAGAATTTGTTGTAAGTTCTGAAATTTTTTGTATATTTTCCGTAATGTTTATTTTTGACTATATAAAATAAAAATGTTTATATACAGTTTTTTAGAAATGTTAGCCTATTTATTTTTATTTAATTTATTTTAGTACATCAAATTAGTTTATATATATATAATCTGTTGTAATTTTTGTATTGTTTTTATATATTTTCCGTAATGTTTATTATTGACTAAATAAAAATATATTTATATTCAGTAGTTTTTAGAAATGTTAGCCTATTTATTTTTATTTAATTTATTTTAGTACATCAAGTTAGTTTATATATATATAATTTGTTTTAATTTTTGTACTGTTTTGTATATTTTCCGTAATGTTTATTATTGACTAAAAAAATATATTTATATTCAGTAGTTTTTAGAAATTTTAGCCTATTTATTTTTATTTAATTTACTGTAGTGAATCAAGTTAGTTTATTTATATAAACATAGAGAGAGAGAGTGAATTTGTTGTAATTTTTGTATTTTTTGGTATATTTTCCGTAATGTTTATTATTGACTAAATATACTGTAAAATAAAAAATATATGTTTATATATAGTAGTTTTTAGAAATGTTAGCCTATTTATTTTAATGAAATTTATTTTAGAGCATCAAGTCAACTAGCTGGATTTTATTTCAATTAACGAAAAAGTGTTTTTCTTGTTACGGTTCTAGTTTTAGTGTATTTTAATAACCGTGATTTCTTCCTTCTTTCCTGGTTGAGGTCTGCAGGTTGCACACAGACGATGGACATTGTAACGAAGCATCTGTAATTAAGAACATATTACTCAGTCTGAGGCCACAAGATCACACTTTATCTTCTCATTTATCTCTCGAGGAAGCATAAAGTTATTTATAGCTCAAAGATGAAGAGAGAGAGAGAGCCATGATTAGAGTCCTGTTCCCTCCCGAGAGCAAAATGAGCCATTAGTATCTCTTCAGTTCAGTGGTTAATACATGAAGTCCCAAACCTTTGAGAAGAACTCGCTGAAGTTAACACACTTCCTCCGGCTGCGGTAACAAAAGCTTGTGAGGGAGTTTCAGCTTCAGCTCGACTCTTAATTGTCACATTACATGAAAGGCTGTTGAGGACAGTGATTAAGACTTCTCCTCGGCGAGAGGCTCCTCCACCCCCGTCAGATTCTTTCACATGGCAAATTGCAGGCCAGCTGTTCCCGAACAAACGGCCTGAGCAGAAATAGCACAGAGAAGAGAAGATAACGTTCAATTAAAGAGGGGGGCAAACAACTTCTCTGACGACATGCGAACATGAGATCCGAGGGAGGAAAAGAAAAGATAAAGGTGTTTGGCCTGTCAGGACAGTCTCACAGGAATATGGATGCAGTAGAATATTTGTTTACGTCATATCCCAGTAGGCATCATACCAGGAAATAATGTAAAAATAGCTTATGCTTTTATCAATAATTTAATATCATATCATACTTCTTAAACACATTCTGTTTTTCCATGGATTTACTCAAAAAACTCAAAAAATCAGAATATCATGCAAAAGTTCATTTATTTCAGTAATTCAACTCGAAAAATTAGAATATCGTGCAAAAGTTCTTTTATTCCAATAATTCAACTCGAAAAATTAGAAAATTGTGCAAAAGTTCATTTATTTCAGTAATTCAACTCGAAAAATTAGAATATTGTGCAAAAACTCATTTATTTCAGTAATTCAACTCGAAAAATCAGAATATCGTGCAAAAGTTAATTTATTTCAGTAATTCAACTTGAAAAATTAGAAAATCGTGCAAAAGTTAATTTATTTCAGTAATTCAACTCAAAAAATCAGAATATCGTGCAAAAGTTAATTTATTTCAGTAATTCAACTCAAAAAATCAGAATATCGTGCAAAAGTTCATTTATTTCAGTAATTCAACTCGAAAAATTAGAATATCGTGCAAAAGTTCATTTATTTCAATAATTCAACTCGAAAAATTAGAAAACCGTGCAAAAGTTTATTTATTTCAGTAATTCAACTCGAAAAATTAGAATATCGTGCAAAAGTTCATTTATTTCAGTAATTCAACTCGAAAAATTAGAAAATCATGCAAAAGTTCATTTATTCCAATAATTCAACTCGAAAAATTATAAAATCGTGCAAAAGTTCATTTATTTCAGTAATTCAAGTCGAAAAATCAGAATATCGTGCAAAAGTTCATTTATTTCAGTAATTCAACTCGAAAAATTAGAATATCGTGCAAAAACTCATTTATTTTAGTAATTCAACTCGAAAAATTATAAAATCGTGCAAAAGTTCATTTATTTCAGTAATTCAACTTGAAAAATCAGAATATCGTGCAAAAGTTCTTTTATTCCAATAATTCAACTCGAAAAATTAGAAAATTGTGCAAAAGTTCATTTATTTCAGTAATTCAACTCGAAAAATTAGAATATTGTGCAAAAACTCATTTATTTCAGTAATTCAACTCGAAAAATCAGAATATCGTGCAAAAGTTAATTTATTTCAGTAATTCAACTTGAAAAATTAGAAAATCGTGCAAAAGTTAATTTATTTCAGTAATTCAACTCAAAAAATCAGAATATCGTGCAAAAGTTAATTTATTTCAGTAATTCAACTCAAAAAATCAGAATATCGTGCAAAAGTTCATTTATTTCAGTAATTCAACTCGAAAAATTAGAATATCGTGCAAAAGTTCATTTATTTCAATAATTCAACTCGAAAAATTAGAAAACCGTGCAAAAGTTTATTTATTTCAGTAATTCAACTCGAAAAATTAGAATATCGTGCAAAAGTTCATTTATTTCAGTAATTCAACTCGAAAAATTAGAAAATCATGCAAAAGTTCATTTATTCCAATAATTCAACTCGAAAAATTATAAAATCGTGCAAAAGTTCATTTATTTCAGTAATTCAAGTCGAAAAATCAGAATATCGTGCAAAAGTTCATTTATTTCAGTAATTCAACTCGAAAAATTAGAATATCGTGCAAAAACTCATTTATTTTAGTAATTCAACTCGAAAAATTATAAAATCGTGCAAAAGTTCATTTATTTCAGTAATTCAACTTGAAAAATCAGAATATCGTGCAAAAGTTCATTTATTTCAATAATTCAACTTGAAAAATTAGAAAATTGTGCAAAAGTTCATTTATTTTAGTAATTCAACTCGAAAAATTAGAATATCGTGCAAAAACTCATTTATTTTAGTAATTCAACTCGAAAAATTATAAAATCGTGCAAAAGTTCATTTATTTCAGTAATTTAAATTGAAAAATTAGAATATCGTGCAAAAGTTCATTTATTTCAATAATTCAACTTGAAAAATTAGAAAATTGTGCAAAAGTTCATTTATTTCAGTAATTCAACTCGAAAAATTAGAATATTGTGCAAAAACTCATTTATTTCAGTAATTTAACTCGAAAAATCAGAATATCGTGCAAAAGTTAATTTATGTCAGTAATTTAACTTGAAAAATTAGAAAATCGTGCAAAAGTTAATTTATTTCAGTAATTCAACTCAAAAAATCTGAATATCGTGAAAAAGTTCATTTATTTCAGTAATTCAACTCGAAAAATTAGAAAATCATGCAAAGGTTCATTTATTCCAATAATTCAACTCGAAAAATTAGAAAATCGTGCAAAAGTTCATTTATTTCAGTAATTCAACTCGAAAAATTAGAATATCGTGCAAAAGTATATTTATTTCAGTAATTCAACTCGAAAAATTAGAATATCATGCAAAAGTTCATTTATTCCAATAATTCAACTCGAAAAATTATAAAATCGTGCAAAAGTTCATTTATTTCAGTAATTCAACTCGAAAAATTAGAATATCGTGCAAAAACTCATTTATTTTAGTAATTCAACTCGAAAAATTATAAAATCGTGCAAAAGTTCATTTATTTCAGTAATTCAACTTGAAAAATCAGAATATCGTGCAAAAGTTAATTTATTTCAGTAATTCAACTCGAAAAATCAGAATATCGTGCAAAAGTTCATTTATTTCAGTAATTCAACTTAAAAGCTGAAACTAATATATTATATAGACTCATTACATGCAAAGTGAGATATTTATCATCACAATTAGAACAAATAAAGGTTTGAAAATACCTCACTTTGCATGTAATGAGTCTATATAATATATTAGTTTACCCCTTTTAAGTTGAATTACTGAAATAAATGAACTTTGATATTCGAATTTTTCCGAGTTTCACCTGTAGTGTAACTTAATACACATTTTCAATAAGGGAAATGTCATGAGTCAGATGTTGGCGCTTTTTTACATGATGTGATGCAAGTCTCAGGTGTCCCCAGATTGTGTGTGAAGTTTCATATGGTGATCTGTGCTTCTGTCTTGCCATATTACACTGCAACAATACGTCAAAATTGACTCATTTGTGTCTTTATTTAGGAGTTTCAGGAGAAACATCTGAAAAAAAGCACAAGTTCAGCATGAAACATCTAAAGCATCTCATCTAAAGGAGTTTAACATGACGTATAAATACTCTCACTTAAGGTAAGTACATCAGCGTTGGTGTTTATATGTGAGCAAACTTCCTCGACACTCCGAGTCTAATGTCCTCGAAAGCTGCTTTAACAACTTCAATTAGTGGAGAGTGAGTTAAACTCAGTCTGAGATGAGTTAAAGTGCAACTTCATGCAGTTATTAGCACTTTAGAAGTGTGTTGCGGAGGAAGAAGGGGATAAAAAGTTAATCTTCTTATTATGTGTTTCAAAACCAAGATTCTCGTGTGAAGAAGAAACACGGATCATGCTAAATATGTAAATATATGTAAATGCGGAGACTGTTCCTCATCCCGTGTGCGGCGAGACCAGTGGGGGAGTCAGCCGAATATAAAAGAAGAATTAATATCATTTCTACAGGTGTGTCATTCCTGTTCAGGAGACATACACATGTGTAAAGTACTGAAGTTACAGTATTTACAGGCCATTTTCATATTTTTATGTTTGATGATCGTTTTCGCACCAATCATGATGTCACTTCCTGTAGGATGATGTCATAGAGGAAGGCATTTGTTACATGTATCATCCACTCAAACCAACTCAATGATTTTAAATGTAACACTTTTTACTTAGGCTACAGGTAATTGTGATACACTGACACGCATCTGCATTTGTTCAATATTTTACAAGTGTATTCAAATATAGGCTATATGATGGGAAGATTCGGAATCATTTATGCGTTATAATCCACGACCTGTTTCCAGATGAGCAAACTGGTTTGAGAGTTAAACGGCCGTGACCAGTTAACTTTGATTAACGCTATAGCTCAGGGAAACTCTCTCAAACACACATAATTAAGTTCTCTTCGCTTCTACTAACTACCAATTAGTTTGTGCAGCTGTTTCTTTGGATAAACAAATGATTCATTGTGACCTTCTGAACAATCCAATGGTATTTTTGCAGAAATAATGCACTCAGATGAAAATTTAAAGAAGCCAATCAGGTCACAATAACAATCCTCCATTGACCATTAATGAGCATTACTCATTCCTCTTGATTTGATTTCATCAGATGGTTATTTTCCTCCAGAACTGACGGCATGATTTCTTAAAGGGACAGTGCGCCCCAAAAGAACACGATTTCTTAAAGGGACAGTGCGCCCCCCCCCCCCCAAAAAAAAAAAAAAAAATATATATATATATATATATATATAAAATGAGATAATAATATTGAGTGTATGCTCTCCATCTCCCCGCACATAGTATATGTCTATCAAATACTTTCACTTCAAACTCACTAAATCCCAGCCTCAGCGCAGAAATGTTGGTACTTAGAAACACACAGAAGCCTAATAAAAATGTTAATATTAAATAAAAAAGTAGACTGACTTAGAGGCTTTTGCATCTGAAGTCTTCATATATATATATATATATATATATATATATATATATATATATATATATATATATATTTAGATAGATAGATAGATAGATAGATAGATAGATAGATAGATATAGATAGAAATAATTTACTATTATGAGTGAACTGTCCCTTTAAGACTGAGTGAATTCTTGCTCTAAGAAAAAACATTTTATTAAACCACACAGTGGGAAAATAATGGAGCTGAACTTTTTTTATATATAAAGATTGAAATCACAAATGACAAATGCAGGCTCATAAAAGCACATCTAAATGACGACATTTGTTTGAATTTCACCCTGAAGATGGGATATTATACGGAGGATGGAAGATTTTCACTGTCACATCAGTTTCATCTTCATCCCTGCATTTACATTTATTTATTTAATCGTTCAGCTGATGCTTTTATCCAAAGAGACTTAGAAATGAGAATAATAGAAACAGAAGTGATTAAATACTAGTGCAACCAAAGCAAATTTCACTTGAATACTACAATATATAAGATTATGTGGCTGTGAAATTCATATGAAAGAAAGCACATATGATTTTTTTTCTTTCTCTCTCTTTGCCCGTGCTGATTTATGGGGAATCTGCATAATGCATTTCAATCTTTGGAGTCCAAACAATTCAGACTCAAAAACTGATTAAATCTTTTTCCATTTTTCCTGGTTTTCATTCTGAGGATAATAAAAAAAGCATTTTTAAGATGGGTTGAGGGTGGAATTAAAACACGTTTTCAATCAAGTCATAAACTATTCAGCAAGTAAATAAATGAAAAGTGGTCATGCAAGAGTTAAAACAGTTGTGAGCTTCATTTCTAAGCAACAGAACAAGCCCTTGATTATAATAATACAGTTGTTTTGGTCTCCGGCGGAGCGGGAGTTGCTTCATAATGTGCCGTTTTTACAGCCCTCTATGAATGCATCATAATATTTTAATGTGCATCTTTGTAAATAATTTCACAGACACTTTCAGAACATGCAGCCGAGGTGATAAATGGCTTTTAAATCTACACTGCGTTCATTTGAAGCAAATATTTTTTACGTTAACACATTTTGCATTATTTTTTAATCACATCTAATCATTTATTATGCTTTGTTCTTTTTCATAAACATGACAGGTGGAAGATTATTCTCCAGATCTGACCTGCGTGAGGAACGATTCATTGCTCGGTTGATGCTCTTTCGTAGCTCAGGAAACATAATGGGATCCTTAAACTGATTTCACAGTAGACGTTTCTCCTAAAATATATTAAAAAGACGTGTGGAAATAGACACAAACAAGTCAATAGTTCTCGTACTTTCAGATATACAGAACCTAATTCACATGGACAGCTCAGATCATTTGAGATTTGAATTGCTCATTAAATTTGGAGTTGTAAATAAACTAATAAACTTGATGTGATGCATTATCAGTCATACCGAAATGAAGCAGTTTTGATTTCTGTAACTGAACGTGTTTAAATAACCAGGTTTATATATAAGACATTGACAAACAGGTTTGTTTCAATCTCATACATTTATACATATTTTAACTAAGCAATACACTAAAAAATGCTGGGTTGTTTCAACCCAAATTTGGGTCAAATATGGACAAACCCAAATGTTGGGTTAAAAGTGTACAGTAAATAACAAAATTACACTTGAAAGTGAAAGTTGAAGTTGGGTTAAAATTTAACCCAACATTTGGGTCAAATGTGGACAAACCCAAATGTTGGGTTAAAAGTGTACAGTAAATAACAAAATTAAACTTGAAAGTGAAAGTTGAAGTTGGGTTAAAATTTAACCCAACATTTGGGTCAAATGTGGACAAACCCAAATGTTGGGTTAAAAGTGTACAGTAAATAACAAAATCACACTTGAAAGTGAAAGTTGAAGTTGGGTTAAAATTTAACCCAACATTTGGGTCAAATATGGACAAACCCAAATGTTGGGTTAAAAGTGTACAGTAAATAACAAAATTACACTTGAAAGTGAAAGTTGAAGTTGGGTTAAAATTTAACCCAACATTTGGGTCAAATATGGACAAACCCAAATGTTGGGTTAAAAGTGTACAGTAAATAACAAAATTACGCTTGAAAGTGAAAGTTGAAGTTGGGTTAAAATTTAACCCAACATTTGGGTCAAATATGGACAAACCCAAATGTTGGGTTAAAAGTGTACAGTAAATAACAAAATTACACTTGAAAGTGAAAGTTGAAGTTGGGTAAAAATTTAACCCAACATTAGGGTCAAATATGGACAAACCCAAATGTTGGGTTAAAAGTGTACAGTAAATAAAAAAATTACACTTGAAAGTGAAAGTTGAAGTTGGGTTAAAATTTAACCCAACATTTGGGTCAAATATGGACAAACCCAAATGTTGGGTTAAAAGTGTACAGTAAATAAAAAAATTACACTTGAAAGTGAAAGTTGAAGTTGGGTTAAAATTTAACCCAACATTTGGGTCAAATATGGACAAACCCAAATGTTGGGTTAAACGTGTACAGTAAATAACAAAATGACACTTGAAAGTGAAAGTTGAAGTTGGGTTAAAATTTAACCCAACATTTGGGTTTGTCCATATTTGACCCAAATTTGGGTTGAAACAACCCAGCATTGTTTAGAGTGTGCCACATCACAAATGGTGAAACCAAATTGTAGATTGTAAGCTTTCAAGATATGTAGTTTGTCAATATAGGTTTCCTGTTTTTAAAAATGTACTGGATTCGTCCCACCGGTGGGGCCGTGACACTTATAAATTGATTTGTGATTTTTCTTTTCTAAGGACTCCTGGTTAAAAACACTCACACACTTAAAGCGTTGTCATTTGTGCATACTCATCATTTCTCTCTCAGTAAACGTCTCTTTGATGTGACGTTCAGCTCCCAGCATGCTTTAGTCTCGCATGTTTTCTGCTCGTTCAGCTCGACCGCTTTCTCGCCTGCAAAGGCACACGCTGTCACACAATGGATTAATAATGTGTGCATCGTGAAACACGTTCTGCTGCTATGCTGAATTATTCCTGCCAGCTAATGTTATCTGGCGGCGGTCCAGGACGCTTTGATCACCTTCATAGTTTTCAATCGCTCACTAAACTGAGATCTTTGTAGAAAAAACAAAAGATCCATCCGTGAAGTGAACCGTTTTCTACATTTCCCACCATCCATCTGTTGTTTCCTTTCTGGCGTATCTGGGCTTTTGATGTTTTCTGTGGCCTATAGGGCGTCGCGAAATGACAACTTTTATTCTTTCTCACTGTGTGTTAAGAACACAGCGTCCCAGAGTCGAGACAATCACTTGTGTCTTCAGAGTGACTGACAGACAGAGAACTAGATTCATAATGAAACAGATATGAAAGTCATGTGCTTCTGTGAGTCATTTCAAATCAATTTTCCTGTCATCACTGTAACAATCAGTATTGCAGAAAGCACTATTTAAATCAAGGCGACTTGACTTTACTTGTGTGTCCGAAAACTATAAACTTTATGCATGCACAATTCTCTAAAAATAGTTTACTAAAGCATGCTGGGGGGATTTTTGTGATTATTGTTCAGCTTCCCTAATGCATTAAGAAGTGAGTGAGTGATTCAATATGCACTGAAGATAACTATTTATGATGACCTAAACTATATGCATGCACAATTCTCTAAAAATACACTTTAGTTTATACACTAATGCATGCTGGGACTTGAATATCACATCCGAGAGATGTTGGCCAAGAGGAAAATTATGCATGCATAAAATGAGTAATCTTTAACTTTGTGAATCTGCTTTAAGAATCATTTCCCTAATGCTTTAAGAGCTGAGAGTGATTCAATATGCACTAACTCAGAAACTTCAGGAAACAGTATTTTAATTCATCCGTCATCATTAGTGCACGCTAAGAAGAAAAGACACGCGTGCATATGCAAAGATTTTTTTAGACAGTCACTAAATTAATTTCTCAGTTGTCTGATTATTAGTAAATATTTCAGTGTTTCTACTTCAAAATGTCGAATTTAAGTCAATTTGTTGTATTGTTTTTGCAATTATTTGTGAAATTCACTAGCAATTTCTCAGTAAGTTTATATGATCTGATAACACAGTCTCATCCCAAAAAGTCATATAACTGACGTTTTGGGACATATTTTGACCATACGTCAACATTCGCCTATTTAGGGCCCCCTTAAACGTCGGTAGATGGCGATCCCGGGCCGTCATACAACTGACGCTTTACCTTTAACGTCAGTTAGGTGACGGGTTAGGTTTAGGGTTAGGTTTAGGTATGGGGTAGAGTTAGGATCCCATAACCTCATCTACCGACGTTTAAGGGGGCCCTAAAAAGGCGAATATTGACGTATGGTCAAAAGACGTCCCAAAACGTCAGTTATATGACGTCTTGGGATGAGACTGGGTTGGATCTGAGCTACTTCACAGCTCTGCGTTCAGTATGTCCACTGTTTTCTCATTTGTACCCAGTTGATGCATGCATTCGTTCTCTTGATCTATGAAAAAGCAATGTCAGAGGAATATATTGTACATGCAACACATGCATTATAACACTGTAAAAAATTTGGAGTAGGATTTACTTGAAAAAACCTTGCTAAACGATCTCACTCAGAAAATGCTAGTAAATTTACAAAGATTTGCCAAGTAAAAACCTAAAGATATTTATCAGTAGCTTTAATTAGAAATCTTTAAGTTAAATGTACTTGGAATGTGGAATTAAGTAAACTTTACAAAAAATAAGTAATTTTAACTCGGCTTGTAAAAGGTTGATTAATATCGATTTCCTTTGCCTTTGTATTACATTTCACTAAAACAATTATCTTGAATTGTATTAGATATTTATAGTATGTTCTTTACTCAGATCATCGAAGTAATTTATATATACTGTACATCATGTCAGACTTTAAGCCTTATGTGAATGCAAACACCTCAATACTTGGTAGACAATACACAATGGTGGTAACATTTGATGGATCGTTTTTGTGTTTGAATGTGTCGTTTTAAGCTAAAAATTTACTCGAAATGTCACAAAATGGCAATTTACTAATACTGACAACAAAAATCAATGATAAAACAGTGTAAATACAGCTGGAAACCAGTGAAAAATGAACCTCATTAATTATTCAAGGTCCAGTGCATGATGGGAACCCCAGTATCAGAAAAGTTGAGTAATTTTTACTTAATTTTATTGAGTTGATATTAAACTTTCCTTTATACTCGCTTGAAATAAGTACTGAAATGGAATTTACTTAGTTTTTTAAATTCTTGCCTGAACTAACTTTTTCAAGTAAATTACATTGGGTTTTTTCACTAGTATTTACTTAACCAAAAAATCATTTTTTTACAGTGACCTGAAAATATTACAACTTTGAGCTGCTATTTTCACATGCTTGCAGCAAATCAGTCGAACTCTATAAAACCACATCACGACACGCAGGCATGGCCTGTATCGAGGGCATGATGTGGCTGAGCTTTTGTGCTGCTTTGAATTATTCAAACGTCATTGTTGAGCAGCGGCCGGGAGAGTTGAACACACACAGCCTACAAACCTGTCCAGTGGAAACTCTCCGGAAAGTCTCAGAGACGAGCTCGTCCCGTCCGTACAATCAGCAGAGAACTGTTGGCTTGATGGAGAAGATGCTTTCAGATAGCCGTTGTTTAAAGGGAATGGAGATGTCCACACACACACTGGAAATCACCAACAACACTCTTTACATGATACCAACACTATCATTTGGAAACATGCCAGGAAAGAGTTGGAAGAGTGTAGAGAAAGTAAAGGGCGGTGACGGATCTGGAAGGGCCGTTTATTAAAGCGTTAAATGCAACAAATGCTAATTATCAAACTGTACAAGTGCTTAATACACAAAGAGTTGCATACGTGCAGTGTCCTTACACTCTAAACAATGCTGGGTTGTTTAACCCAAATTTGGGTCAAACATGGATATTTAAAAATGTCATTTAAAATTTTAACCAACTTTTTTACCCAACATTTGGGTTTGTCCATATTTGACCCAAATTTGGGTTGAAACAACCCAGCATTTTTTTTTTTAGAGTGCATGCATTCTTGGAAGTATCCCCCTTACGAAAAAGAAGTATATTTCAAGTTCATTTTATGTACTTAAGTAACGTTTAAGTATATTTTTAAGTATACATTATGTAGTAAGTATACTAATGTCACTGTGTACTAGTAGTAAACTTGTAAGTGTACTATTTTAATACCGCTTGGGACTAATTTGGTCCACTTTTAGTACATAAAAGTGTATGTTTAAGTGTACTATAAGTAACAGTAAGTGCACAACTAGTTCATAATTATGTGTCTCATGTGTACTGCAAGTGAATTTATGGGTATACTAGTAGTTTACTTTTTTACTGTAATACTTATACAAGTATACTTTGAATACTTAATTATACTTTTAAGTATTTCTGGATCAAAATGATTGATAGTACAAGAACAGGACAAATATACTTGCTTTTCTCTCAGTATAAGTCAAGTACACTTAAGTGTAATTTGAAGTATATTTCTGAGAAGTACATATTCTGAGAAGTACAGGAAAAATAAACTGAAAGTATACTTCCTTATTTTTAGTTTAAAAGAAGTATACTAATTGCACACTTAAATAAACTTCTTTTTCGTAAGGGACCTTGAAAATCAAGTAAATGCCTTTCAGTATCATAGTACTGTATATTTAAAAGTACCATGATTAGCCTACCATATTCATGCATCAGGTTTATTCATATATATATATGATACTACAAATACTTTAAAGGCATTTTTCAAGACCAAAGACCATGCTGAGTCTAAAAACATGATATGCATTTTGACCAATCAATTATATGGGATTTTAAAACGTTATATACAAAGAGCAATTATTTTAGAGCTGAACTAGACAAGACTAGAGCTAGAATCACATCTAACATAAACATTTATGTGTGTGTGGTATGCATACACGTGTATATAAAACCTTTATGTTAGATGGGATTAATCACAATCAATAGATTTTACAGTTCAGCTTTAAATAGATTTTTCTTTTAATGTTAAACATTCAATCCATAAATGGACATACTTATATAAATATATATACAATTTTATATGCAGAGCTGGGCGATAGTTTATGCAACAGACAGTACATTATGCATGCGGATGAAGTTGCATAGTATATTATATACGTATATACACACATATGCATACATATTTACAGTTTTATATAGAGTTTTATGATAATACAGTTTACATTTTGCGGCAATATAAACAGAAAGTTTAGGTTTTCCATGAACTTGCTATAGTTGCTCAAAAGCAAAGGTATTTTGGTGCTCATTGTAGTGTCGGTGTGTGTGTGTAAAGTAGGTTATGATCTCCTCCTGCTGAAGTGAGCAAGCGCAGGTCATGAACTCTCTCTGACACAGATGTGTGAACACACTCACAAATGCAGATGAATAATTTGTGAGCTGACGTCTGAAGCAGAAAAGCACGGTTCTTCACACACTCTCTCGTCACGTCGGATACACACACACTTCCAATCCCATGGGCGCTGCCTTGCCGCCGACAAAGCGAGTGTAGCAATTGAAAAGGGACTTTTCAAGGGACTAAAGCTAATGATATTACGTTTTATGACATGTTTATATTAATAATAATATTTATTATATTTATATATATTTATAATAATAGTTACACAGATATAAAACTGTATATATTTTGAAGCTGAACTAGAAAAGACATCTAAACTAGGCCACAGGATGGCTTAAAATAACTATATTTATAGTTTAATGTTATTTAGTGCTTAAATAATAAATAAAAGATAAACATACACTGTTAGACCTTACCAGGTTTTTTACAGTAAAATACTGGCAACACTGTTGCAAGTAATTTACTGTAAAAATGCACTAAAACTAATAAGTTGTATTTTTTTAGTTAACTTGAGTTTTAGTGCATTTTTACAGTAAATTACTGGCAACAGTGTTGCCAGTATTTTACTGTAAATAACCTGGTAAGGTCTAACAGTGTAATTAATTAAAATAATTAAATAAACAAAATAAAAAAGTAAAATAAACATAAAATCAAATAAACTGAAATCATATTATCTCTCTTTCTATATATATATAATTTGTTTAATTTAACTATTTTACTTTCATATTTATCTTTACTCATTTAATCATCACAATAAAACAGTTTTAAATGACATTAAAATTTATATCTACACAAAGTTACAAAGTAAAATGATGTATACCAATTTTTTTTCTGATGCATTTTTTCACTTGATGCATATTTATAACCAATATTTTGTTATACACAGATGCATTATGGGATACATGTGATGCTGTTTTCATTTGGCCAAAACAAGGTATCTTATAATGTTGCTTTAATGCATATTTGAGAGTCGATTCAGAGTCTGATGTGAATTGTTTCTGCAGACACATTTCCGATGATAACACTGCCTCATCCTAAAGTTCTGCGTGTTTCCGTCAACATGTCGAGCGAGACCCTGGAGGACCTTCGCTCTACTATAAAAATGGTTTGCCTTTAGAGGCGTTTTCTTCCTGTTTCCCCCGTTTGACTCTCGGCGGATGCTGAAACATCACAAAGCTGCAATTCTATATCCGCCGATAAGGTAGAAAGCGTAGAGGACCCAAGGGTCTCCCTGTAATTGGGAATGGATATGGCATGTGTACAGACAGACAAATCAATACACGTAGGAGGATAGCGCTCTAATCAGATAACAAAAATCACCCAAAAACGTTTTCTTCTCGTCCTAATAGAAGGTTAAAGGGGAAAAATAAGCCTTTGCCACAAACAGAAATAAGCACTTCACACTCAGGAGACTTTCCATTATTCCATTATCAGTGTTTGCACTCTCATCTCAAACCGTTTCGCCGAGCCGGCTGATGTGTTAGTCATTCATCTAACTGAGCTATCGGTGCATGTAAGACAAGAACATCCACCAGAGCATTTTACATCAGCGTTCGCTTTATATTCGCCACACACACACACACAACATCAGAAACACTTGAGCCTCAAAACTGCGTGAGAGATCGTTCACATCCCAGAAATGGAGAGTTAAGACGCAATAATGATCAGTCTCAGATTTTGTTAAACAGCAGCTTTACAGAGATAACAGGAAAATAATGCAACATAGAAGAAAATCAGTGTTGGGTAAGTTACTCTAAAAAAGTAATTAATTACTAGTTACTAATACCTCTTAAACAATGTAATTAGGCTTGATTACTGTACGAATTACTCTCTCTCTTATTTAATTAATTTTAATTACTAATTAAAAGGGAATTAGTACTAATTCAATCCCATTTCAATCTCAACCAGCTGAATAATACAAGGATAGACATGAATCTGTATTAATTCTTTCAAATAAATACTATAAAATTGCATGAATTATCCTTAAACTGACCAAGGTGGAGAAGGTTACATTATTAAAACATACTTTTTTAACATCAGACAATACAGTTTGATGTTAAACCCACTATTGTTTTAAGTCTGATCTCATGATTTTTTATACATATTTTACAATAATTACGTACGAATTCACATTCAAATTTGTACGAACGAGGTCATACGATTTAGACGCCTCATAAAATGCATACGAATCGCTGTGAGATCGGATTGATCTATACACAGTATTTACCTCAATTACTTCAGTAATTAAATTACAGATAAATGAAGAGTAATCACTTACTTTACATTTTCAAGGGAAAAGTAATTAAATTACAGTCACTAATTACTCAGTAATTAGTTACACCCAGCACTGAAGAAAAAATAGAGTCACAGTCCGGCTTACTGTAAGAAAGTTCAGTGATGGTTCATTTTTGCTGTAATAAAGTTATTAATTTAGTTTATGTAGCCTATTTAAATATGTAGCCTATATATTTAAAGCCGCTCTGGAGAAAATCGTGATGTCATCGTCCAACTCAGTTCAGTTCTCATATAATGATGTCACTGCAGCAGATCAATAATATTGTTGAATATTAAATGTCCCCAAATTAGCAAACCAAAAGCCAAGCGCGAAAAGTTCAACAGTGGTCAATAAAACTCCATCAGGTCTTCGTCAAACTTTCCTAATAAAAATTAGCCTACAAACTAATCATAACCCTAATCTTCATTAATAAAATAAACTTGCAATGAGCGATATGTTTGTTTTCAGCATTTATTAACCTTATTTGTTAATGTTAAAGATTTTTATCTTTAAAATATAGCAGTAAATTTTGAGATTAGCATTAAGACTAATAAAAGCTGTGTCTTAATTCATGTTAACTAATGTTCATCAGTAAAACCTTGCCAAAGTGTTGATTTGTAGAAAATACTATTTCAGTCTTTTTACCTCAGAATGTCTCATTTAATTACTTGCCATTTCTTTGTGATTGATTGGGAGAAATTTAGCAATTTCTGACTGAAGATTGTTCCCAAATGAATCCCACAATTCAATTCTTACTAAAGTGATTGTGGGAAATGAGGAGCGAGACAAGAAAGTAAAAGAAATGAAAGTCTCGAAATGAGGGACGGACAGAAATATCTATGTATACAGTGCGGGACGGAGAAGAGAGGGGGAAATGAGGCGCTGATTACATTCTTCCCCATCGAGAGGTTGATTCTCAGAGACGGCCCATTGTTACAGACGAAACTAAACGAGTCTCCCGAGCGAGAGAGCGGCCATTACCGACACAATAACCCTCGTTTGAGGCTGGGGGCGCGAACCGGAGCCACACTCGCTCAGGCTTTTATTTACTTATCTCAGCTTTTAGCGAACGCTGTGCATTCTTCAGGAAGCAGATATAGGCCAAGTTTCACAGACCAGGTTTAGATAGCCAGGAGTAGGCTTTAGTTCAATTAGGACATTAAAGTATCCTAGCTTTTATAAACGTGCCTTATGCTCAATTCCGATTTTTTGAAAAAACTTGATTTTTTTGCAAGGCCGTTCACATTTCCAATTAAATGCGACCTTTTGTGATCTCCTGTGTGAACGTGAACGTGAAATGACCAGAGAATGTCTAATGGGCTATATGCACGCATAAGTTCCGCATTTGACGTAAGGATGCTCGTCCATTTCCGGTTGTGTAGATTAAAGCGGAGGAAAACCGGAGAAAACGGGATTATGGCAGAGTCTTCAATATTTACTGTCCTCCCGTCTTTGAAACGAAACGTACATACGTTTAGATGTAATTTTATATATAGTTATGTTTATTTAATATAATTTTAAAAAGAAGCATAAACACAACGAGGGGTGTCTGTTTTATCTGTTTTTGTGACTAACGTTTCATTAGTATAACCATGGAGTATAAAATTCAATATAAATTCTCGGTACTGCATTGGACTCTATGATCGGCGGAAGTTATCGAGCATCCCCAATGCTTCACCGGAAATAACGCCGTGCATAGAGCCCATTGAAGAGAATTGGCACTGGCTGGTTACTTCCGTGTTATGGACTGGCTGCAATAACACGTCTCTGTCCATGCGGGGGCGCTCGCGGTCGAGTGCAGAATGAATGGGAGTCAATGGGGTTTCACCCCCATAAATCCACTTTTCTCAGGATGTAATTTTTTTGTCAAGTAATTTGAACGTTGCATTCAAAAGGGAGGGCTAAGATAATACACTCAGCTGAAAATTGCATTTTTAAGTTTAAAAATTTGTTCAAAAATGTGATGACGTCACACAATAGCAGAATGCTAGAGTGTTCAGGCCAACAACAGCCTAACCTGTAAGAAATCAAAAGGACATAAGTACTCGTTCATTCGACTTTTGGCCTATAATCTATATTGAACTTGTGGAATCAGCAATAAAATCTATGATAATTTAACGACAAGCAGGTGAAAGAGACACATTTAGCCGTTTAGCCCCATAGACTCCCATTCATTCTGCTCTCGCTCGCGATCACCCTCCAGTGGAATTCTAATGGAACTGCAACCAAGATGATACACAACGGGGCTAATAGGAAGTGCCAACGGGCTCTGAAATGACCTAGAAGTGACCCGCAGGCGCAGAAGAGTAGGCTAATCAACGGTCAACGACGTCACTTGTTGTTTCCAATAGTTCTTTTTATTCCATGTTGCGAGCTTTTGTTTTATTATTATTATTTCCACGCACAGCCCATATACAAACACAGACAACAATTATTTTATCGACGGGCAAAGTTTGCACATAAATGTAAGATTTTTCCGATCCTCACCGATCTCGTCATAAACCCCGTTTAATTGATAGTGCGCGTCCTCGGCGCTCCTTGCTTTGTCGCCGGCGGCCGCGGTGCGACACTGGTGGCTGGTGTTGCCAGATTGGGTGATTTTTCGCTACATTTTAAGGCATGTTTACATGTGTTTTAGCCAAGAAGGCTCTATAGAAATCTGGCACCCTACTGTACGAGAGAGCGCACGTTCACAGACACCAGAATGAACGTGGTCACAGTACGTTTATTGAAGACTTTTATCCAAAGCATTCAAGGCACGTGTTTTATCAGTTCATGCGCTCACTTTTAAATGTCCGTGCCATATTCAAGACTCAATACAGCTTTCTAATCAAATCCGACAGAGTTTTTGGCTTGCAAATGAACATCTATCTGTGTGCAATCTGCACTAAGACAAACTTCAAACACGGATCACAGTGTTTCTGCTCCATTTGCATTTCCATGCTCTCCATCTTCAGCTGAAACTAGACCAATCTATTATCTTTTGTGTTTATCTTAGACTCCAGTGTTCATACGAAAGCTGTTTATTATTGCAGTATCTCTGAGGTTTCATCCAACTCTTCTCTCGCTGCATTTGAGGTTGTCACAGCATGTCAGCTTGCGAGTGTGTGTTGTTGGCTCTTACGCAGGCGCAAATGGCTCGTGTCTTGTTGGCAGGTGTAAATGGGTCTAGAAATCAAGATTTTATAGGACAGATTTCATGCCATAAAGCCTCTCCTATGAAATCTGGGAATCCTGGGATACTCTTGTGAATTTCATTCGAGGTCAGTATCAGCGAGCAGAGCTTTATATGCCACTTTATGTGTGAAATAATCATTTTAGATGGACAGAACAAGCTTCGAGGTTCTGCTAACAATAGAGGTTAATCACAAAATTATCTTTTTTTAGATATTCCTTTAAGCATCTGGAAAATAAAGAAGGTTCCATTAAATGCTGGGTTGTTTTAACCCAATTTTGGGTCAAATATGGACAAACCCAGCCATTGGGTTACATTTTTTAAATTAAAATTTTAACCCAATGTTTGAGTTTGTCCATATTTGACCCAAAATTGGATTAAAACAACCCAGCATTTTTTTAGAGTGGATCATTAGTTAACCCAAAAATGAAAACTGTCAATAAGCATGTTGTTCCAACCCTGTAAGAACACAAATTAAGATATTTGTGATTAAATCTGAGAGCTGATCACTCCTCCAAAGATTAAAATGAAAAGGTAAAAAGGTATTTAAAGGTCTAAACGTTTGACCCAACAGGGTTGACTGTATATAAAATGTATATAAACTGACCGACCCCGTGAAGTAAATCTGAAGCAGAAGTGAATCTGTTGATATAGAAAAAATATTACTTTCAAGCGGGTTATTATAGTTAACTAAATATAAAACCATTAAAAAAAATTTAATTAAATTTGAATAACTTCAAATTCAAGTAAAGGTTAACTGAAATAAAATATTAAAAATATTTTTATTTTTTCTAGTAACATTTCTCATTTTCTCTTAAATTTAAATCAAAATATCAAAAACTCCTTATTTTGAACTTAAATTAAACAAAACCTTGTTTTGCTTCTTCCTACCCCTTTTCGCAGATGTAATAGTACATTAACAGGAAAGAAGTGTACATTGTTTGCTGCTCATTTGTTGTTGTTTTTATCTCCTACGTTTTAAAAAAAAAATTGTTGTATATTTTTATATACTTATGTTCGAAATAAAGATGGCAAATTCAACATAACACTGCTTTGAAGGACATTTATATCCCATCTTCACTTCATCCTCTTCTTCTGTTTGAGGTGGAGGTTTTGTCCTGTTAGAGACTCTCCGTAGAGACATGAGTCATGATAGTGTCTGAAAGCTTCTTCTGTAACGAGAGGGAGACACACACACACACACACACACACACACACACACACACACACACACACACACACACACACACACACACACACACACACATATTCGCCACACTCTCTGAGGTCATTTCATTCCCAAATATAAACCATTAAATAAACATTAAATGTCAGGCATTATCTGAGAGGAGCATAACGATAAAAGTTCACTCTGCAAACACCATCCATTTTTAATTGGCTTTTAATTAGACCCATATTTCAGTGGCGCTTTACTGCTTAAAAACAAAAGAAGAATAGAAAGTTTACAGAAATACCATCTCTAATCGCAGCAGCATTTTATGGGAATAATGACAAACTCTCAGTTGATCCTTTCGACACAGGCGTCTTTACATCTGAGATTATTATATTATAATTTTTCGAGTTTCACCTGTAAGTAATAATATATATGTATATTAATATGTTCCTGTAAATATGACTTGTTTTATAAACTTGTCTGTCTTATAGCATTATTTTCTATGTGTAGTGCCGCTACACTGCTTCTGGCTTCCTTTTCTTTTCTTTGAGCAGATTTTCATTTCTTTGCTGTCATTGTGACTCGCTCTCGGCGTCGCTGACGTCTGTTTATTTCCAGGACATGCAGCGGAGCGCAGGATCAAACTCTTTATTTACAGAGGGGACTGACATATTACAGTAAACAAAGCATGATTTGTAGATTCATTATGTTTATGACTTATTTAGTTGTAAAATGCATTGATTGAATTATATTCGGTTGTAGGCCCTAGAATCATTCCCACCCTTCATCCCTTCAGCGACGACCTTGAGCTTTCAGTGCGGTCTGAGCATTCATCACAATCGACATCCACGCATGTTGACCCGGCAGACAGACAATATTCAGTCTGATGATTCGGGGGGGTTATCTCACAAATATGACTCTTTTTCTCTCATAATTCAGTCTTTTCTTCTCGCAATTGATACTTTTTTTATCGTAATTCGGACTTTTTTTTTTATTGCAATTCTGATTTTTTTATTCCAATTCTGACTTTTTATCGCAATTTCATGTTTATATCTCGCAATTCTGACTTTTTTATTGTAATTCGGACTTTTTTTCTGGCAATTCTGGTTTTTTTGTTGCAATTTCGTGTTTTTAATCTCGCAATTCAGACTTTTTTTTATCATAATTCAGACTTTTTATTGCAAGTCTGTCTTTTTTCTCAGAATTGTGACTTGTCTTTGCAATTTCATGTTTGTATCCCGCAATTCTGACTTTTTTATTGTAATTCTGACTTTTTTCTCGCAATTCTGACTTTTTTGTTGCAATTTCGTGTTTATATCTCGCAATTCAGACCTTTTTATTATAATTCAGACTTTTTTTATCATAATTCAGACTTTTATTGCAATTCTGTCTTTTTTCTCAGAATTGTGACTTGTCTTTGCAATTTCATGTTTATATCTCACAATTCTGACTTTTTTATTGCAATTCAGACTTTTATCACATTTATTACTTTTTTTTTCTCGCACATCTTATTTTTTTTATCTTGAGACTTTTTTCTCCCAATTTGAATTTCGAGATATAAATTTGCAAATACCTTTTTTTATTCAGTGGCGGAAACAAGCATTTTACCCTTTTTTTATACTTAAAAGCTTTAATGTACTAAAGCAGTACATTACAAAAGTTTTTTTAATGTTCCATGAAAAAAAATAAAAAAAACATTAAGGATTGACAAAATTTAGAGTAAATGACAGAATGTGCATTTTTGAGGGAAGAATTTGAGGCATGAATCAAACAACAACAACAACGTTTCTTTTGAAATCAGAGTTGCTCTGTCTGGACCTCTCTTTCACTTTGCCTGACGTATGTCCGTCAGTATTTCCGAGACACAGCCATTAGTATGAGCAAATGCTTTCCCAAAGGTATTGCCAAACTCTGCCTGCCTGTGTTTCCAATGAAAAATTGAGAAGAGCTTTGCGTCTTGAGCGGCTATCGCTCAAGACAGGGCGAATCCTCCTGCTGCGACACTGCGCCACGCAAGATTACGGTCACCAATCCATCTGAATCAGTCACATACGTGCACAGTACGGCCAGTGCATTTCATCAGAGATATCTCTGACAACAGCCTCAGGGATGGAGAGAAGCGTGTTATCAGCCCTGAGCGCTGCTGTCTGATGTGTGAGGCTATTACGGTTATCTGGGGCTTTCTGCATGCATACAGCGGCTGCACTGAGTATTTATGAAGCCTTCAGTGTTTCAGTTCTGTATTCATCTGAGTGAAATATAACAGTTATATCTTGATCACAGCAGAATACTGAAATATAACAGGACGGTTTACCCTAAAATGGAATTTACATACAACATTTCTTTTTTTTTTTTTGGTCCAAAAGCATTTGACTTTCCTTCTTGTTTGGGACACAAAAGGACACGTTTTGCTGAATGTTCATGTTGCTCCTTTACATGTAACCGTGTAAGCTGTCAATCAATCAAACTTCATAGTAACGAATCAAAAGTGAATGTAAAGTGATCTAATCTAAAAAAAAACAAATTGCATATAGGCTAATGTAATCTCTAAATTGTTATTTTCTTAATTGTTTATTTTACTTTATAACTGTAATTTACAACAGTAATAAATGTATGTCTTCGTAGTTGAATCTACTACTACTAATAATAATAGAGACCCTGAAAGAGGTTAGTTTCAGAAGTAACAATATGAGGCATTTTGATGTCATATCACAGTTAAAATGCAGTATATGAAAAAGTAATTGCAATATAAATATTTGGCTAAGTAGTGCAGTCAATCAAATGAACTGCAGTCTCAAAAACACTGTGTGATTTTTTTTTTTTTTGGTTTCTGACGTCACAAACGACCTTGTAACCAATCAGATCAACGTGTCATCGTCAACCAGTGGATCTCTGAGTGAGTGAGTGGAGGCGGGGCTCATTTGCATATTTATAGAACCGCACATACTAAATGAGGCAAGGGTGTCGAGTGTCATTCAAGATTTTTTTCAAGGAAAAAAC